>NC_058131.1:419349680-419401857 GCF_016433145.1 Gracilinanus agilis
CTATAATAGTGAATATTATAATAGTGAATAGAGTTCACTACAGAGAATTAAACATAACATTTCTCTACAAAGGAATACAGATAATTAGATCTCACTGAGGCCCTTAAAAAGGCAAATTTAAAAATTATAAGTTTTCTTTCTTTCCCCTCTGTATCTTATTTACCTTTTCAGGTTTCTCTCGATTTTTGTGGTTGGATATCAAACTTTCCATTTAGCCCTGGTCTTTTCTGTGCAAATACCTGGAATTCTTCAATTTTGTTGAATGCCCATACTTTCCCCTGGAAATATATAGTCAGTTTTGATGGGTAGTTGATCCGTGGTTGCAGGCCCAGCTCTCTTGCCTTTCTGAATATTGTATTCCACGCCTTGCGGTCTTTTAGCGTTGAGGCTGCCAGATCCTGTGTGATCCTGATTGGTGCTCCTTGATATTTGAATTGTTTCTTTCTGGCTTCTTGTAAGATTTTTTCTTTTGCTTGGAAACTCTTGAATTTTGCAATGATATTTCTTGGTGTTTTCCTTTCTTGATCGAGTGTCGTAGGTGTTCTATGGATCCTTTCAATGTCTATGTTGCCCTCTTGTAGGACTTCAGGGCAATTTTGCTGAATTATTTCTGTTACTATGGAGTCCAGGTTTCTATTAATTTCTGGTTTTTCTGGAAGACCGATTATTCTCAAATTGTCTCTTCTAGACCGGTTTTCTTGGTCTGTCACTCTCTCATTGAGATATTTCATGTTTCCTTCTATTTTTTCAGTCTTTTGGCTTTGTTTTATTTGTTCTTGTTGTCTTGAGAGATCATTAGTTTCTACTTGCTCAATTCTAGCCTTTAGGGATTGATTTTCGGCTATAATCTTTCGGTTTTCGGCCATAATCTTCTGGTTTTCGGCCATAATCTTCTGGTATTCCTTTTCAATCTGGTCATTTCTGGAGTTCAATTTGCTTATCAGTTCATTTGGTTTCTGAGCCTCACTTTCCAATTGCATGATTCTACCTTTTAAACAGTTATTTTCTTGCCAGATCTCTTCCATTTTCCTCAAAATCTCAGTTTTGAACTCTTCCATAGCTTGTGAGGAGTTTTCCTTATTTGAGGAGGGTCCGGATGCTTGTTTGTTCTCCTCCTCTGTTTGCTTGGTTGTCTGGATTTTCTCTGTGTAAAAGCTGTCGAGTGTTAAATACTTCTTTTTCTTGTTGTTATTCTTTCTCTTCTGAACTTCCTGAGAATGAGTAGCCATCATTACCCCAGCAGCTTCTCAGATTTATCCTCGCGCTCAGTGTCTGTCCGCGATCTATTGGCTCCTGAGGTCTGAGTTCTGGTTTTTTCCAAGGTCAAGCCCCCTGGTGGACCCCCTTGCTTGATCCTCTGCAGGAGGTTTCTTTACAAGTCTCAGGGCGCTGCTTCCACAGTCATATACCCGTCCACACTGGTTCCCCACTTAGGCTTTAGTTCCTGGCTGTGTCTGCCTCCACCCACGCCTCCGCAGTGCCTGCGTTCTGCTCAGCCTGCGTTGTGCGCCCTGCGTCCTGCTCCCGCACTCAGATTTCGCCTGCGTTTTTTGGCTTAATGGGGTCCTAAGTCTTGCTGCTCTCAGGAACAGGCCCCGGAGCTGCCAATGATTCGATGGGTGCCCCAAACTTGCTCTATTTCTTTTTAGCTGGCTTCGGAGCTACAGGTGTTGTGTGTGGAGGGGGTGGGGGTGGGGTGGTTACTCAGCCCGCCATTTCGTGAGGGCTGTTTCACCTTTTTATAGCATGGAAATGCCTCGATTCCAGGTACCTTCCACGCTGTGCCCTGTTGTGGGGTTTCTCCGTTCGTCTGGACTTGTTTTTATGTCCCCTTGAGGAGTTTTGTGTGTTTTGGTCAGGAGAGGTTAAGAGCTGCTTCTTACTCTGCCGCCATCTTAACCCGGAACCTCCCTTTCACTTTCTTGAAGGTCACCTCTCCTGTGGTAAGAGGTACTCTGAGGCAAGCTGGGATCCACCTGCTGCCTTAGATTGGCCTGGATTTCCTCCAGCTCCAGTTCTTGGGCTCCATTAGCTGCCCCACTATGACTGAGCCTGAGTGTCTCTCCTTTCAGTTCTACCTCATACTTAGCCAAAATGCATAGTGGCTTAAATGCTGCTATTTCATCCTCTTTGTTTTGGGGTCTCTAATCCGGCTTCAAGTGCTGAAATTCCATTTTCTTTTCTGCCCACTCTTTGTCAATAAGCTTCAAGTTTACCAGCACAGCCTCCTCCTCTTTCAGCATACCTTTAAGGCTCTTGAGGGTAAGGATCAAAGTCTCCCCCTCCCAGAAGAAGTTCATTTTGTGTTGCATGGTCACCCCAGTAACTCACAAGCATTATTTAGGTCCTTCCACCTTTGTCCAAACTCATCCTCTACCAAACTTCTCTCCCAACTTTTGGTCCATCTTCTTCAACAGCTTAACCGTTTTTTTGGCAATATCCTTGCCGCCTCCTCTCCATCTGTGCCGCTGTTGCGGCAGTGTCATCTGACCTCGGATCCTATTTCTCAGCTTTTCATTGAGATACTTCTCAGCTGCCGCCAACTTCTCCATCAGTTCCTCACGCTGCCTCAAGGCCATGGGGATGGATCTCTATGGCCAACACTGGCTCCTCTTCATTGCCTGCCTTCTTCTTGATGGCATTTACCTCCAAAGGCTTGAAGGCTTAACTTTGCCTGGAGTTAGTTCACTGATCTCCTCCATGGTGAAAGATGAGGCATTTCCAGAGTTGATTTTGGAGTGGGTGGCAATTCCACTTCTTACACGCGCAAGCTTAGCCTTGCTGCACTTGCGTGTGCAGACCTCAGCCTGACTGCTTTACCTCTCGGCTCCGCATTCCTGTCCTGGCTCCATCACCTCTTTCTTCCTGTAGTGCTTCTTCTAGAATCCCTTAGTGGCTCTACTTCAACCAAATCTCTCCTCTGCTGTCACTGCCAAGGCTTAATGCAGTATGAGTGTTCTTCCGGGCTATTGGTCATACTTTGAAGGCTGTTGCCGGAAATGAATAGGAGTTGTTTCCTTTGTGTTCTGGTCCTCTGTACCAACATCCGACTGGAAACAAGGGCTGAGGCTTCCAGCATCCCAGTCGCAGTGCTTTCGCCATTGTGCCTCTCTTAGGGAGGGCTCACTATGCTTTTTAATATGGTTTTAAAAAAAATACATAAGTGGAATACTATTTTTAATATTTACTATATCAATTGCTTTATTATTATGCAATCTTTGTTATTTGTTAATAGTTTCTGATATGGAAACAACTGCATTCTTAGTACAAATCCAACCTAGACAATATATAATTTTTTAAATCTATGTTTCTAGATCCTCTTTGGTAATATATTAATCAACATTTTTGCATCAGTATTCATTAGAGATTGTTCATAGTTTTCTTACTCTGTTTTCCTTCGGTGGTTTAGATATCAAGACTATGTGACTTATGATAAGAATTTGGTATGACCCCTATTTTTACAATTTATATAATACTATAATTAATTGTTCTTGGTATATTTGACAGAATTCACTGATATAGATGATCCTGAGATTTTTTCTTTTGGATTTTTTTTTTATGGTTTGTTCATGTTTTCTCAAATTGAATTCTTTTGGGTTTTCTATTTCCTGTCCTGTCAATTTAGATAGTTTATAGTTTGTTTGTTTTTTTAAACCCTTACCTTCTGTCTTGGAGTCAATACTGTGTATTGGTTCCAAGGCAGAAGAGTGGTAAGGGTAGGCAATGGGGGTCAAGTGACTTGCCCAGGGTCACACAGCTGGGAAGTATCTGAGGCCAGATTTGAACCTAGGACCTCCTGTCTCTAGGCCTGGCTCTCAATCCACTGAGCTAACCAGCTGTACCCGATAGTTTATAGTTTTATTTATATTTAGCCATTTCATTTAAATTCATATGTTAGCATATAATTGAACAAAATAGTTTGTAATGATTTCTTTTACTTCTTCATTTGCTGGGAGTTTTCCTTTTTCCTTTTTGATGCAAGACATTTGGTTTCTCTCTTTCTTTTTTGGATCAGATTAGCCAACTTGATGGATATAGGCAGTTGGCAGGGATAGAACTGGGACCCTCATTCTGAAATCTTATATTTCTTACTAGTTAGCACAAGTTAAGTATAAATTGCAAAATCTGTATTATTAATGAGAGGACCAACTACCTACTCAAAAGAATCTTGAACTCTAGGTAAGTGTGTCAAAGGCTCTTTTATTTCACCTTTGGGAGAATGGATACTCCCCAGTCAGTGTTGCAAGTGTTACAGCCAGTAAGCAAGTACTAAGTATGGGATCACACAGATTCACCATTGGCTGATTACTTGAGAGTTATAGTCTTACTTGAAAGCTAGCTAATCAGAATGCACAATTTACAAAGCCAATTATCCTAATTATTCAGGTGTTTCTAAACCAATCAACAGTAGGACTGTTTCAGTCTTATCTATCTGCATATACTATAGTCTTTTTTTTTTTTTTAAACCCTTACCTTCTGTCTTGGAGCCATTACTATGTATTGGCTCCAAGGCAGAAGAGCAGTAGGGGTAGGCAATGGGGGTCAAGTGACTTGCCCAGGGTCACACAGCTGGGAAGTGTCTGAGGCTAGATTTGAACCTAGGACCTCCGTCTCTAGGCCTGGCTCTCAAACCACTGAGCTACCTAGCTGCCCCCTCCTGTAGTCTTTTCACCAATCAAAACAATGACTTTTCAATCCTATCTATCTGAAATGGGGTATAGGTTAAGAACACAAACTTTTTTTGATGGAAAGACTCACTGACTCCATCTTAGTGAGAGGAGTCTAACATCTTACTGAACTTCATCTTTCACATTAATCAGCTAACCATTCTATATAATTAATCACTCATGATGGTTCTGTACTGTTCCATACACCAGCTTTGTGCTGTTCTGTATTATTGCTTATATTTTTATGTATTTACCTTAGTTCTGTACTCTTAGGCATTATTAATCACCTATACTGCTTTACTGCTCCTCACAGAGATGAAGAGAAGAGCTATCAATATCAAATAGTATATGGCAGTGATGGGCAAACTTTTTAAAGAAGGGGCCAAAGGAAAGGAAATGCTCATCTGTCAGTCTGTTTCTAAGGCAACTATTTCGAAGTTTCATTGTATTGTATCCTACTCTTTGTATTCGTCAGATTAGGAATAATGTTGCGCAGCTGGGTAGAGCATTTTGGGGGCCCTCCCCCCCATCTGGCCCATGGACTGTAGTTTGCCCATCACTGACCTACAGTATTTAAAAAAGCTTGGAATGCAGGCTCAAACTAATAATGAGCATATTCCTTCATAAGTATCACAAGTGCTTCAAGTCTCTACCCACTTTAATCCATCTTCTACATAGCTGACCAAAAAAATGATTTGCTAAGAGTAGGTCTGCCTATCTTATTTTCCTACTGTTAGAAGGAAAATTAGATTAATTTAGGAAGATTTGAGTAACAGGGACAGCTTGCTGACAGCTTGAGAATTCCATGGATCTGACACAAAGAAGGGAGACAGTTGAACTCTTGGGGAAAGGGAGACTGTTTTCTCCTGTGTGTGAAGCCTATTTTCAAGAGTATATCTTCAATCAAGACCTGGTTTGCTGGAGATTGGCCAAGCTGTGGTGAGACATTTCAGTGGTGGACACTGAAGGTCAATAATCCTAGCTCCATCTCTAAACTTGGATTTAACTGGCAGTTACTTTGGACATCTTTGAGGATCTGCTGAATTCACCCACTGAAGATCTTTGGACACATGTAAGATCCCAAACTACAGCTAGACCTGTTACTATAGTTGTTATATTAGTGATAGTATAGATATTTCCTCTCAAACTGAAGGGCCTGAAGCCCCCAGCTCCCAAATGTTTCCTAGCACGTAACTGTCTCCTCTCGAGATAAGTTACAGGTGCTTCCTGACCCCCAGACCCCGATATCCCCTTGATGGATGGTTATCAGATGCTTCCTGACCCCCTGATCTTAACATCCCCCCTTGATGACATATGTTCCCAGACCCCCTTCTCCAGAAACCCCATAAAAACCCTTGGCTAAGAGAACCAAGGGGTCAGTCAGGCATGCCTCTCTGCCTACTGACCCTAGCATTATTGCTAGTAAATAAATGAGCCTCTTCTTGTGTATTGCATTGTCAGTGTGATTCCTCCAGCTATGACAGAATCTGGGCCAGAAAATCTGGGTCCAACAAAACCTGTGGGGAAATCCCCTTAATATTTTAAAATAGAAAACCTGATCCCTTCCATTAACTGTCCCCAAATTATTATTAAAACCTTTTTATATGCAGACCTTCCTTGTTTCTCCTCCTTTTCCAGACAACCTGACATCTAATTGACATCAAGAACCCACTGTGATTGACCCAGCTGGTTTCCTTGTGGTTTCCCTCTCTACTACACTTTCCCCATTCCTCACCTTTCCCAAACCACTTAGAAGTTATTTATTCATAGGAATTCTTATTTTAACCCACAGTTATTTATATACTAATAACACTACTCAGTAAACTCCATTATCTCTAGGATCCAATCTAGATTTACAGTTTGACATTTAAATCTCTTTACAACTTGGACACTTCTTATCTTTCTAGGGTTTTTATAGGACATTCTACAGTCTAGCCACACTATCTTCTTTGTTATTTTGCTATTCCTCATATACAAAACTTCAACTAATCTATCTCCATGTCTTTTCACTAGCTGTCCCTCATACCTGGAATTCTTTTCCTCCTAATTCCTGATGCTTAGATTCTCTGGATGCTTCTAAGACTTAGTTCAAATGCCACTTCCTATAAGAAATCTTTCCTGGTTCCCCTAATTGCTAATGGCTTTCCCTCTGAGGGTACCTCCCATCTACTCTGTATAGATCTTGTATTCAACAATTCTCTCTCTAGCTAGCTAGCTAGATAATCTTTGCCACTAGAATGTAAGCTCCTTTTTGGGGGGGGGCGGCTTTTTGTGTTTGTGGAGCAGATCTCAATCACTTAACACAGTGCCTGGCACATATTAAGTATCTATGAAATACTTAATAGATTGGATATTCTCTATGACTCTATGATAGCAGCAAACACACATGACAAGCATCTGTCTCCCTGTTTTATAACCAGAGGGTCAACGAAGTTATTCTTGTTAAATCCTCATAAGGAATCTTGCATAAGTAGAATATATGCATAGTAGATACTTTGTTGGAGAAGAGGTACAATCTTGCTTTATAAAATCAAATTTTTTTTATAGTTCTCAAATGAGCACAGTAAAAGATCTTGAATTATCAGCATTTTTGTCAATTGTTTATAAAGATATGATCCCTTGTAATATCACATTTGTAAGAGTCTGCTGATCTCCTACTCATATCTTCATCAGGAATGCCCTCCCGCTGACCTGGTTGTAGACTACTCTCATAAAAATTTTATAGAAAGGGGAGAGTAGGCATATATATTAGTTGTTACAGAGATTTTCTCAAATGTTAGGATTAATTAGGATTAATAATGAATGAATGTGAAAAGCATTTAAGAGTTTACTATGTGTAAAGCTTTGCTAAGCAGTCTCTGGTCTTAAGAAGCTCAAATTCTAAGACAGGCAGACAACACACAGATGGTCCGTAGGGCACAGTGGCAAAGAAGATGGTGCTGAGTATTCTTTAATGTGTTTTCCATTGAAAAACTATTTCCAGTGTTGAGCTATTTGACAGTATCAAGGACTCTGCTGGAAAGACCTTTCTTTTCCTTTTCTTTAGTACTGAAGAGGTCTGGGCTAAAGCACCTTCAGAGGCGATTGCCAGGTCAAAATTCCACAAGGGTTGTGTCCTTCAGAGATCAGACTGGAAACAGGGCCAGTAGTTTCTGGAGCTCTACAATTCCTGGGGCTCTTGAGCTTTTGGGTCCTAGGCTGAATTCACTAGCATCTGAGAAGAGGTGTTCCCCTGATTATCTTTAAGTATTTAGTATCTTTCTTTTCATATAGGTGGTGAACTGATGAAATTTGTATCAGTTCCAGTGCAGGAACCTTTGAACTTTTTGTTCACTTTTGGTCTATTTGCATCTTTGCTTACTAGTTTCTACTTCCTTATTCAGGATATCAGGGACTTTTCTGGCATAAATAGCTTATTTAAACAAGTCAGACTGGAGTTGTCTTAATTGTATACCATATCATCTCATTTTTATTCTTCTACCTTGGTATGATTTTTATCTTTGTTCTAATAAATCAGTGACTATATGCAAATAGCTAATTTGTAAATAACCCCTATATCATTAATCCATTGTAAGGAATACAGCAGCTTCCCCAGCTGGCTAAACAAGACCTCAAGGAATTTCAGAAACTCATGACAGGAAACTAAATTATCTTGTCAGAATTAAGACCAGAAATAATGGATCAGAGGCCCTTTCATGCTGGCAGGGAGTTTGAATATCAACTAGTCTCTTATTCTTTAGGTGTCTTATCTTCTCTTTCACTATTTCATTTAACAGACACTAGTATTATATTAGCCTTTTTGGCAGCTTCATCACACTGTTGACTCATACTAAGCTTGTAATCCACTATTATGCCACTTTCTAGTTCTTTCAGAAGTTTTTATTAAGTAGAAAGTTATTTCCTAAGGAATTTGTTTTCCAATTTATCAAATACTGAATTATTAAGTTCCATCATTCTAATTTTTCTATGTCTTATTTGTTCTGTTGAACTTTTCCTCTATTCTTTAACCAACACCAAATAGTTTGTATGGCTCCTGCTTTATAATATAATTTGAGGTCTGAAAATTTGAATCCAACCATCATTCTTGGCATTTTTCATAATGTCCCTTGATTTTTTGTTTCTTCAAGTGAATTTTGTTATTTTACTACATTTTATAAAGCACCTCTTGATAATTTTGTTGATGTGGCATAAAACCATTAATAAACTCTGGCAGTATTATAATTTTTTATTATATTGTATGCCTGGCTCTTGTTATCTTCCCTTGCTTTAATCTTCTGTAAATATTAAAAACAAAAACAACAAAAACTCTCCTAAACTGGTCAGTGAATCCCCACTGCCTCTGTCTCTTCAGACATTTCTCTTTCATTGAATCTGTTTACTATTGTGACTTCAGAATTTTATTTTTGAGAGTTTTCCATCAGATTTGTGAGGGCTTTGATTTGTTCTGGCACAAATGGAGGTTTTGGATCTACAGTATTTGAATACTGTAAAAGCACAGAAGCACAAAGATAGATATGACTGGGTGACTTGGCATTCATTATCTCCAAAAAAGTGCTCATTAAACACTAATCTGTCCTCAGACCTGATGATAGCTTTGGGTAGAGAGCATCTGAATCAACCTGGTGGGGGCCTGAGGTTCAAGAATTGATGTGAATGAACACAATAAGCATTTTAGAATATCCAAATGCTAATTTCATCTTTATTAGGATCATCAAAGGATATAAGCACATCAGGAAATTAAGGGTCAAAATCTGATACTGATGAGAGTAACAGTTTAACAGCCTCTCAGTTCATCATAGATGCTCATTAGAACTCCTGATGGCAGCAGCCTGAGTGAATTGTGAAGGTTTTGACAGATCAAAATAGGAATGACCATGACAGAAGCCATTTCAGCCTGGTAATTTCTCCGACTATTATCAAAAAACATGGTCTCCATGTTTTGGAAACTGTATGATTCTGGACTTTCCTCCTTCTCCTCTATTTTATAACTGTTTTTTTTTCCTGCTTCTTCAGTGTTAAACACCTTTTTTCCCCCCATAGATTCTGTGTACACAATTGAGACTTAGTGGAAATCACAACAAGCTAGCAAAAGCCCATTACGACTCTTTGCTAAGATTAAAATTCTCTGGAGACTGAATATTAATTTATAATTATTTATTAAATACGAAAAGTGGGTGGGAGAAAGAAAAAGTACATAACCACAAGGCTGGTAACACACACTCTACCCTAGCTAACTGGAATTCAATGCTCACCTTGTGTCCCCTTTCACTTCTGCTGCTTGACCAGAAATCCTGCTAGAGTTTCCTTACCCATAACTTATATCCACATTGATATTACTTTTTCTGAGTCTCCCTAATTGGACAGATGAACTCAGTCTAGCTTAGAGGCCAATCTTCAGGATACCAGGAATCACTTGGGACAAGAGGCAAGCATCTTCTGAAATGCCAGGGAGCAAAGAGGCTTCTGGCATCTTCTCAGAGTGTGCATGGGACTCTCATACTGATAAGTCTCAGGCCTTGTTCTTAATCCATTCAAGGGGTGGGAACTGAACTAAAACCCAATTCACTAGTGAATGGGTTTTCAAATTCAATATGAAACTTTACTTTTAACACTCCAAGATTGATCATAGGGTTCTGAGAAAAGAGGTACAAACTAGTAATCAATTCTTATCAAATACAGGAAGGTCTTAGTGCTTTATAACATCCATCTGGGGAAAGTTGATAACTATCATCATTTATACTATGTTTATTACCCACCCAACCATCAGTGCAAACTTCATCATCCCTCTTGGATTGACTTCCTCTAAATTTAGTTTATAGCACCCCACTTATCCTTTTCTGACTTTTTAAAAATTTGTTTTCCTAAAATTTATGTTGTATGTCAGACTACAACCAACTCCCCCCACCCATTATCACAAAATCTTTAAGAAAGTGACCACATATCCTCAAGGTTTCTATCATATACTACCCTATAACTAGTTCTTCTCCATTAGTCAAGATTGATGTCTCTTTTCTTTAAGTTGTATGTCCATTCATTGGTTAAAGGACAATAATCAAATTTAGAAATGTGGTTATGCTAATGTTTCTAGATGGTTTAGAAACTTTTCTTTGTGAACCAATTCCATAACTGGACTGATAATGATAACAATAAAAATGCTTCTATAAGGGGAAGCTGGGTGGCTCAGTGAATTGAGAGTCAGGTCTAGAGATGGGGGAAGTCCTAGGTTCAGATCTGGCCTCAGATAAGACCTAGTTGTGTGACCCTGGACAAGTCACTTAACCCCCACTGACTAGCCCTTACCACTCTTTTGCCTTAGAACCAATACACAGTATTGATTCTAAGGGAGAAGGAAAAGGTTTAAAAAAACTTATATAGATCCTTGAGGTATACAAAGCACTAATTGGCTCTTTATAACTAACCCATTTAAGTACTATTATTTTTCTCATTTTATCAAGGGAGAAACTGAGGCTAAGATAGGTAAAGCGATTTGCCAAGGGTTAAAACAATTGGATAGGCATAGGAACCTAAGCAGGACAGCACCAGACAGATTTCAGATTCTGCTTCCTTTATAGGAGAATAGAATACAAACACAGATACTTATAAGAGATGGGTAGGAGTTTAAAAGGCAAAGAACAGTAACTTTAGAAAATGCTCTTTGTCATTTCCTTAGTGCATCTGTAATACTATGGATGTGTGGATTCACTCAAGCGATGCATATTGAAACCCATCTTTGCCTTCTTATCCTGTGTGACTTGTTCCTGTCTTCCAGTAATACCTCTGTGAGGATCCACCAAATGGGCTGAGAGTGTTCTTAGAGTTCTTAATAGAATGTACATATCAGTATAGCATATGGCAGTGGCAGTGACCCTTTTAGAGATCAAGTGCCCAAATTGCAACTCTTGTGCCATGTGCAAACTCCATGCCTTACCCCAGACAGGGGAGGGAGGAAGCATTCTCATTGGGCTATTGGGCAGAGAGCTGAGTGATATGAGAAATGTCCTCAGGTGCTTGTGGAGAGGGTAAAGGGGGCAGCCCCCCCTGGCACACACTGACACATGTGCCAAAGGCTTGCCAACTCAAGTACATGGGCTGCCCATTTGTTGTTCCTTATTCTTGCTATGTGATTTGTGTACCTTCTTTTCTTGTTAAACATTTCTTGGTGATATTGTCCTTGTTAATATACTGCAGCCTCAAGCCAGAAGAACATTGTACATAGAGACTGATATTACTATGGTAAAATCGAATGTAATGGACTTCTGTACCAGCAGCAATGCAATGACACAAGACAGCTCTGAGGGATTTATGGTAAAGAATGCTACCCACATTCAGAGGAAGATCTGCAGGAGAAGAAACATAGAAGATAAACAACTGCTTGAACGCATGGGTTGAGGTGGACATGATTGGGGATGTGGTCTCGAAACTACCACACCAATGCAACTAACAACAATATGGAAATAGGCCCTGAACAAGGACACATGTTACAACCAGTGGAAATGTGCATCGGCCATGGATGGGAGGAGAGCGGGGGGTGAAGGGGAAAGTAGGGGCATAAAGTATGTAAACAGGTTAAAAATGAATATTAATAAATGTTTAAAAAAATATACTGCAGCCTCATTGTACCCATCTTGTGTCTCTTCATTGCCCTTTGAGTGATATGCAGTTTTGATTCTGAGGAGTGGAAATACATTAAAAGAAAGACATACTGAGAAACCCTTCATTAACTTATCTAATGTATAGAGTTAGGCCAAGAGTGGACTAAGAGGTAGGTTGGAGGCTGGATTACTTTAGAAAATTTGAGTGGCATTTCCAACAATCTCAGTCTCCTCTTTAATGTGAAACAAGCCTATCTTTTAAACATGAGTTTTTTTCCAAGTCAAATCATAAGGATTTGTTAACTGTCTACTGTGTGCCATGCATTGTGCTCCTGTTGAGGATTCAAAGAAAGGTAAAAAAAAAATAGCCTTTGCTCTCAAGGAATTCACCATCTAATGTTAGAGGGACCACATGCAAACAACTATATGCAAATAAGTTAAAGACAGGAAAAATTAGGAATAATCTGAGGGAAAGCACTCATAATAATTTTGTTGTTCAGTCATTTCAGTCATTTGGGAATTTCTTGGAAAAGATAATAGAGTGGTTTGCCACTAATAATAATAGCTAGCATTCATATAGCATCAACTATATGTTATATGATTTATATAGCTAAATGTGCTGTGCTAAATGATTTACAAATATTTCATTTGATCCCTGGTGGTAGGTCATATTATTATCTCCATTTTACAGAGGAGGAAACCAAGACAAAAAGATTGAATGTTTGATCCAAGGTCACACAGCTAATGAGTATCTGAGGCTTGATTTGAATTCAAGACTTCCTGACTGCAGGTCCAGCACACTATCCTTTGTGCAACCTACCTGCCCAAGTAAGAGTCTGAAGTTGGATTTGAACTTAGGATGTCCAGCTTCCAAATCCAATCTATCCACTGAACAACCTGGCTGTACTCCTAGTGTTAAGGGGGATCAGGAATGGCTTCTTTTCTTTTCTCTCCTCTCCCTCCCCTCCCCTCTCCTCTCTCCTTTTCTTTTCCTTTCTTTTCTTTCCTTTCCTTTTTCCTCTTCTTTCTTTTTAACCATTCCCTTTTTAAAAAATTATTATTTAGAATATTTTTCCATGGTTACATGATTCATGATGCTCCCCCAACCCCCATTTCCTCCCCCTTCCCAAATCCTACAGCAGTTCCACTGGGATTTACATGTATCATTGTTCAAAACCTATTTCCATGTTATTCAGATATGTAGTAGTGCTATCCTTTAACATCAAAACCCCAATCGTATCTGTAATATGGGGATCAATCTAGTAGGTAATAAACTGGTTGTAACAAGGGAATAGGCTAGAGGTAATAGGGAAATTAAGGCAAGGTAAGGTTGTAATAGGGGATAAGGCAGGTAAGGGACTAAAGGTAGTTTGGATAAGGATAAGACAATGTGGATAGGGGTTTGTGGATCCCTAAGGCAGTAAAATGAATATTGAAGGTACAATGGTGAAGGTGGTAGATTGAGGTGGTAGGAGAAGTAAGGGAATGACTGAGTTGAGGGAATATAAACACGGAGATATAAAGAATTGCAAGGGAGAGGATGAAGTATTTTGGGTAGGCAGCTGCAGTCTGAGGGACACAGATTGGGACTCAGGTTTGAGACAGAGACACTAAAGGGAAACAGACTGAGCCCTCCAGGTAGGAAGGGCACTTCTACAGACAAAGGTTAGGGCCAGCCAAGAATGGCTTGAAACTGACTAGAGGGCCTTCTAGTCAGTTTCTCAGGTTCACAAAGGAAGAGTTCAGAGGAAGTATTGAGATTACACTTCCTCCAAAATGGATGCCTCCAATTCCCTTCAGGACCCAGAGACAATATTATTCCTTTCTCCCCTTCTCCCTTTCTTATCAATCAACTAATGAACTAGCCAAAGGTTTGATTAAGTGACAAACAGGGTTTATTGAGTTTCAGGGTTGATTGGAAGGGAATGGAAGGATATAAGGTAACTCTAACAGCCGCCTAGAGAAAGCTTCAGGAGGGGGAGGGAGACAGGAATGTGAGACTGAGAA
This sequence comes from Gracilinanus agilis, assembly GCF_016433145.1. Classification (NCBI taxonomy): domain Eukaryota; kingdom Metazoa; phylum Chordata; class Mammalia; order Didelphimorphia; family Didelphidae; genus Gracilinanus; species Gracilinanus agilis. The sequence continues at coordinate 419,363,947 of NC_058131.1, forward strand.
AGGACCTGCCTAACTCAGCCCTGAGAGGTTTTAGGAAAGTTGGATACAATGATTCAAGAGATAATTTGTAACAAGGGTAAGCCCTACTTGACTACCAGGAAACTAAATCTACCAAGTTTGAAAGCTAACACCCAGATCCACCCTCTTTTCAAAACTAAACGAAATTCAGGAAGGGAAAATGATGATTGGGAATAGGGGATGTTAGGGAGATCCAAAGGAAATAGTTAAGCTAACAAATTTTAAGAGAAAGCTGCAGAATATAGGCCAGGTTTTCAGTCCAAAGATAGAGCTCAGTTGATGCTCCTACTCTCATCAAGTCTCCAGGGTCAATTGTCTAACCTCAGGATTCTAAACCCTTTTCAAATGTCAGAAACTCTGCAGTAAGGCTTTGCAGGGTTAATATGCACCCTTTTGCACTACATATCCCTATCACATTATATAATTGATCACAAATTTTTCTAGTGCATTTCTGCTTCCACAGTTCTTTCTCTGGATGTGGATGGTCTTCTTTCTCATAAGTTCCTCTGGATTGTCCTGGATCATTGCATTGTTGCTAGTAGAAAAGTTCATTACATTCGATTGTGCCATAATGTATCAGTCTCTGTGTACAATGTTCTCCTGCTTCTGCTCCTTTCACTCTGCATCAATTCCTGGAGGTTGTTCCAGTTCACATGGAATTCCTCCAGTTCATTATTCCTTTGAGCACAATAGTATTTCTTTAAAAAAAAAAATTTTTTTTTTAACCCTTAACTTCTGTGTATTGGCTCTTAAGTAAAAGAGTGGTAAGGGTGGGCAATGGGGGTCAAGTGACTTGCCCAGGGTCACACAGCTGGGAAGTGTATGAGGCCAGATTTGAACCTAGGACCTCCTGTCTCTAGGCCTGGCTCTCAAACCACTGGGCTACCCAGCTGTCCCCACAATAGTATTTCATCACCAACAGATATCACAATTTGTTCAGCCATTCCCCAATTGATGGTGTGATAATTAAATTAAATCTACACAAAGGTGAGAGCACCTTCCAATTCTGGGAGGTCCTAACCCACAGTGTGCTAGAGTGAGTAACCAATCAAAATTGAGGCACTGCCCCCTACGCTTTCTATGAGAAAGCATCTATTGTGATTGGACATGTGAATTAGGAGGGAGGAGCAGGAAGTGATACATAAGTGACCCCTTTAAAAGGAGAGGATCCTTAGTCAGCTGAGGTCTTGGGTGGAAGACGGCATCTGGTGAGGACCTCTTCTGGTTCATGGAGGAGTATTGGAATGCTGAGACTCTGGTGGGACCTCTGACTGCTTCCCTTTGAATTGTCACATGGGTAAGTTAGGCCTTGGCTTTTCTGGAGGCTCTAGCCTTAAGGAGGCCTCTCTTATTGGAGGAGGCCTTGTGGCTAGAAGCCTTGTTTAATTAACCTCTGTGCCCCTCTGCTGGGCCTCTAAATTCTTACCTGGTCCGGGACAGAGTTTCTCTTTCTCAATCTCCCTATCTTCAACCTTCCTAATTGTAAATAAACTCCCATAAAAGTCAATTATGACTTGAGATTTTTCCTTAATTGGGGAAATTTCCCCTGGTGACCACCATTTAATCTATTGAACCCATAAAACCCCTTTTTCCTCCTTACAATGGACACCCCCTCATTTTCCAATTTTTTGCTACCACAAAGAGTGCTAACCATTACCTTCTGTCTTAGAACCCATACAAAATGTTGGTTCCAAGGCAGAAGAGTGGTAAGGGTTTGGCAACTGGGTTTAAACAACTTGCCCAGGGTCACATAGTGAGGAAGCGCTTGAGGCTGGATTTGAACTCAGGTCCTACTGATTCCAGACCTGACATTTTGTCCACTTAGCCAACTAGTTGCCCCTGTGAAGTATTTTAAAAGCCAAAATTACATTTATAGCTCATTGATGCTGTTTTCTTTTAAATAATATTTTTTCAATTACATGTAAAAACTTTTTAATGTTCATTAAAAATTTTTTGCGTTCCAAATTTTATCCCTTCTTCCCCTTACTCTGAGATTGTAAGCAGTCCCTCTGCACTTCCTCCTTTCCTGAGACTATAAGCAATCCGATATAGATTTTATATGTACAATCATATAGCCCATTTTTCCACATTAGTCATTTTGGGGAAGAGAGCTCAAATAAAAGAAGAACAAGAAAAAGAAGAAAGAAAGTGAAATATAGTATGTTTTAGTCTGTATCCAGACTCCATCAGTTCTTTCTCTGGAAGCAGATGGCATTTTTCATCATAAATCTATGGGGATTGTCTTAGATCACTGTATTGCTGAGAGTAACTGGGTCATATACAGTAGCTCATCAAAAAATATTGCTATTATGCAGTACAATGTTCTTCTGGCTCTGCTCAATTCATTTTGCATCAGTTCATGCAAATCTTTTCTGTTTTTTTTTTTTCCAAAATCATCCTGCTTGTCATTTCTTATAGCACAATACCAATTGATGGACAACTGCTCAATGTCCAAATCTTTGCTACTATGAAAAGAACTGCAATAAATATTTTTGTACAAATGAGTCCCTCTCCTTTTTTTTTCCCTTTGGGATACAGACCTAGTAATGAGATGAATAGATCAAAGGGTATGCGTAGTTTTAGAATCCTTTGAGCATAGTTCCAAATTGCTCTCCAGAATGGCTAGATCAGAAACCAACTCCACCAACACTGTGTTAGTGTCCCAATTTATCCACATCCCCCTCCAACATTTATCATTTTCCTTTTCTATCATGTTAGCCAATCTGATAGTTACCTCAGAGTTGTTTTAATTTGCATCTTTCTAATCAAGAGTGATTTAGAACATTTTTCATATGATTATAGATAGCTTTGATTTCTTCATCTGAAAATTGCCTATTCATATCCTTTAACCATTACCAATTGGCAAATGACTTATATTTTTATAAATTTGACTTAGTTCTCTATTTGAGAAATGATAACTTTATTAGAGATAGTTGCAATAATAAAAAAAATCCCCCCCTCACTCCAGCTTTCTGTTTTCTTTCTAATCTTGGTTACATTGGCTTTGTATGAAGCCTTTTTATTTTAACATAATCAAAATTATCAATTTTATATCCTATTATGCTCTTTATCAGGTCAAATATTCTTCAGTTATCCCTAGATCTGACAAATAAACTATTCCATGCTTCTCTAATTTGCTTATGTTATCACCCTTTATGTCTAAATCATGTACCCTATACTATAATCAGAGTATCCCTATACTCTGCCATATCATTTTGCAATTTTCCCAACAGTTTTTGTCAAATAGTGAATTCCAGTTTCCAAAGCTTGGATCTTTTGATTTGTCAAACACGAAATTACTGTAGTCATTTCTTCCTAATGTACCTTATGTATTCCAGTGATCCACCACTCTGTTTCTTTGCCACTATCAGATTGTTTTGTTGATTATTGCTTTGTAATACAATTTAGATCTGGTACTGCTAGGTTTCCTTCCTTCACACTTTTTTCATTGTTCCCTTGATATTCTTGACCTTTTGTTCTTCCACTCTTTTCTTTAAAAAAAAAAAAGTCATTTCCTATTGAATCTTCCTTTATAATGAATAAGTACAGCCAACCAAAATAAACCAACACAATGACCACATCTAAGATGTATGTATGCCTCATTCTTCACTTCTTTAAGAGGCAATAAACATGCTTACCATCACTTATGTCTGAAGTCACATGTTGATCCATGGAAACTGGTTTGATTGGTAATGGCCTAACTTCCCAGGATAGCCAAAGCTAAAAAAACCTAGAAACTAGGCATTATAACTCCCACTTCAATGAAGCTGGATTGCCAAAATTAGAGTCAAGTCCCTTAGCATCCTGTCTCTCATTTTAAACAGATTATTAGGCAATTTAGAAAGTATCCTTACTTTACTGGTCCTATATGTAGAATAGGACAATTTCCCATTGGTGTTGTGTTGGCTCACTGTCTAAACCTTATAAGTTTGAATCCTGAGGGGATCTGGGCTTGGAGCATGGATAATGACCACCCTTTTCCTCATCCCCTCAATTTGAGTATTGAGACCATAAACGTTCTCCTCTACCCCTTGTGAATAGCAGTAAATTTTATTAAAAGCTAGTTATCTCTGGGTTCCATTGTAGATCTTCATTTGGGAGCCCCTGCAGAACATCATGATCGGTCATCGTACTGATCAAAATTCTGAAGACTTTCAGTGTTTTTATTTTCCTATACATGTTTTTCCTATTATCAAGATTGTTTTCTTGGTTCTGCTTACTAACCAGTATTTTTCTTTTTCTTTTTTTTTTTTTGGTATTGCTATATAGCTTAGAATAATAGAACACCACAATAGACAAGTCATTTAATATCCTTGAGTTCCAGTTTCTTTCATTTTTAAAATGATTTATTTTAGGAAGAGGCTCAGAGACCTGAATTTGAGAAAGATTATATATAGTTAATCTCAAGGAATATACATATTCTCAATTGTGCACGGAACTTTTACAAAGACTGATGATATGATAGCATATAAATATATTAAGCACAAAAACAGAAAAGCAAAATCCTTTCTTGATCATAATACAATAAAATTTATAATCAATAAAGGATATTTTAAGAAAGGATTAAAATTTAAATGGAAACTAAGTAACCTAATCCCAAAGAGTTGATGAATCAAAAAAATAGCAAAAATAAATAATTACACTAAAGAATCTTCAAGAATGGGACAAAATGGCAAAACCTTTGAGATATAGCCAGAACAATCTTTGGGAAAATTTAATCCTATAAACACTTTAATCAACAAAAAAAAATCCAAAAATATTATTTAATACTGCACTAGAAATGTTAATAATGCCAATGAGAATAAAAATAAGTTGAAGGAATCAGAATGGATTGTGAGGAAGTAAATGGAAATATCTCTTTTCGTAGATATATGATAATATAATTGGAAAATCCTAGAGATTCAGCTAAAATTAGTTGAAACATTTAATAATTTTAGAAAAATAGCAGGATATAAAATAAACCCACATAAAAGCATCAGCATTTTAATATATCACCAACAAAGTCCTGCGAGGAGAGACAGTAAGAGATATTTCATTTAAAAGAACCCTGGATAGTATAAAATACCTGGGAGAAAACTTGCCAAGACAAATCTAAGAACTGTATGAACATAATTGTAAAATACTTTTCATACAACTAAAATCAGATTTAAATAATTGGAGAAATATTCATTGTTCATGGGTGGGCAGAGCCAATATAAAAAAATGACAATTTTACCTAAGCAAATTTACTTATTCAATGCCATCCTGATTGAACTACCAAAATAGTTTTATTGTGCTAGAAAAAAATAATAAAATTAATTTGGAAGAACAAAAGATCAAGAATGTTAAAGGAATTAGTGGGGGAAAAAAGCAAAGTAAGGATGTTTAGCAATACTAAATCTTAAATTGTATTTTAAGGTAGTAATTATCAGAACTCTCTGGTGGAATGGTAAGAAGGCAATGAAGAACTTTAAAGGAGTTTATATTTGATCCTAGACGTAATAGGGAACCCGTAAAGTCTATTGAGTAGATCAGATCTACTCTTTACAAGAATTATTTCGCTAGTTTGGAGTGTGGAATTTAAGAAGGGAAAGTCTTGAGGAAAAGATACCAGTTATAAGGCTATTGAAACAGTTCTGGGATAGTTGATTGGACCTCATTCATTCAACAAATGGTCAGTTATGTTAAGGATTCACACTAGCCTACAGATAAAAAGTCAGATGAATAAGCTCTTTCAGTTTATTGGGTAAAGGACAATAAAAATTGCTAGCATTTACTCAGAGCTTTTATGGTTGAAAAGTACTTAAATATGATCTCACTTTCACTTTATAGGTCTCTTACCCCCCCCCCCCCTTGGGGTTTTAGGGGCTATTTGAAGTGGTGCACCTCACAAAGCTAGTACAGACAACCAGAAGTTCAGATTAGGTACAAAGATTAAGATACAAAGCAGTGTTTATTAATGAGACATAACCTCGATGAAGCAAGCAAACCTTAATGTCGTCCTTAGCATGGGGTACAGGACATTGTCTAGACTGGCTGCTTGTTAGTAAGGGAGTTACTTTCTCATGGATCCCGACTGTATGTTGTTTTGGTTCTGAGCGGCCTGACCCTCACAGGAAAGCTCATTTCTGACTTCTACGTTCCCCAGGGAGAAACAGGTTTTCTGGTCAATGATTTAGTTTACCTCACTTCGATTTTGTTCCCATTTTACCGATTAGGAAACTAAGGGAGACAAGGGGTTGTGTAATGCTCAAGGTCCCTCAGGAGTGGCTGAGACCGAATTTGAATTCAAAGCTTCCCAACTCCAGGTCTTGTCCTCTCTCAGATTATCATCAACTACAGTGCAGCATATATCAGAAGGCAGCAAAATGTATAAATAAAGGTCCAGGGGGAGGAGTGGAAGAAATCGAGGGGATGGAAGTCATTCAAATGTATGTCTTTTATCTGGGTCTAGACTTGCTTCTCAAGGAATGGAAGGACAAACGAAGGAATTGTAAGAATTAAACTCGGCCTTCTCTGAGATCACGTGATCTCAAAACTACCAATTATCTCGACAAACAATGTTGCCTTCAGAGGTATCCGTAGGCCCGCCCTCCCCATGACGTCCAACGAAGTCGCCACTCAATGGCTTAGGGCGCCTGGGAATGTCGTCACGTCTGCTGTGCTCCTGCAATTCCCTGGGATTGAGCCCAAGCTCCTGCTCCATCTCTTACCGCTACTTCCTGGCCGAGCCATGGCCGAAGCGGAGGCCGAGGAGAACGGCGAAGAAGGCGACGTCTTTCGGGAGCCCTTGATTCCAGCTCCTGGCCGGACTGCGGTCTGCGCCCCACGGGCTGGGAGTCTGGCAGCTGCCCCGGCCCTGTGGGAAGAGACCGAGAAGCCTCAGCTCTCCCCCTTCTCTCCCGCGGTCCCCCTCGCGCCCGAGCACCTCCAGCGGGTTCTGGAACAAGTGAGGAAAGCGCCGCCACCGTCGCCACGGCCCCTCGGGATTGTGGGCTCTGGCCTGAGCGGAAGCTACGGCTTCAGTGTAGTGCAGGACGCGGCCCGTCGTTTGCAGGATGCGGCCCAGCAGGTGGCCCAGCACTGGGGCCCTGATCCCCCGCCGCCACCACCTCGGCTCTTGCAGCCTAAGGTGAGGCACTGCTCTCTCCCTCACCCCCCTGCAGTGATTGCTTACGGTTTTTTTTTTGGGGGGGGTTGTAGAACTGTGGGGTCTTTGAAAACCCCACAGTTCCTCTATCCTTATTTTGCATATAGAGGTAAACATTTTTATTAAGGCAACAAGCATTGACTAAGCGTTTAACCTACTCTGACACTACCAAAAGGTTTGCAATTTATTAAGATCCTCACAACAACCCTGGGGAAAGGTACTACTATTATTTTTCACAGTTGAGGAAACTGAGGCACACAGGTTAAACGACTTTCTCGGGGCTACAGAGCTAGTAAGTTTTGAGACTTGTTTCGAACTCAGATCATCCTACTAGGCACAGTGGATTAGCAGAGCTGAGTCTAGACTATAGGATTTAAATCCAGTTTTACATCTTTCAATCCCAGACTCTGAGCTGGGAGGAATTTAAGGAGTGATTTGGGCCAATTTCTGTGCTCTACAATATTTCTTTTTTTTTTTTTTAATTAAAAAAATTTTTTTTTATTTTAAACCCTTAACTTCTGTGTATTGACTTATAGATGGAAGATTGGCAAGGGTAGGCAATGGGGGTCAAGTGACTTGCCCAGGGTCACACAGCTGGGAAGTGTCTGAGGCCAGATTTGAACCTAGGACCTCCTGTCTCTAGGCCTGGCTCTCAATCCACTGAGCTACCCAGCTGCCCCCACTCTACAATATATTTTTTTTTTTTAACCCTTGTACTTCGGTGTATTGTCTCATAGGTGGAAGAGTGGTAAGGGTGGAATGGGGTCAAGTGACTTGCCCAGGGTCACACAGCTGGGAAGTGGCTGAGGTCGGGTTTGAACCTAGGACCTCCTGTCTCTAGGCCTGACTCTCACTCCACTGAGCTACCCAGCTGCCCCTACAATATTTCTGATGAATAGTCATCATCTTCTCTGATAGGGAGCTTTTTATCTACCAATAAAAATTTCTAATCTTTTTGCAGCGATAATTTTTATTGTATTATGCTTTTCTAAATATTTAGCTCAAATATATAAGCTAAATTAAGGAAACATTTATTAGTAACCTGCAGTTAGCAGAATACTGATCCTGAAGCTGTCCAGAAATTAAATAAGATTGGGTCTCTACCTTTATGGATCAGTCTAGTAAGAAAAGGACTTAAGCAAATATCAATAGCCTGGAAACAGGGTTTGTTCAGAAATGGTAGTGAATAGTTCCATTTGTCTGGAACATATGGTATATGGGAGAGGAATAATGTAAGAAAAAGCCTGGGAAAATAAGGTGGCCAGGTTGTGCAGGGCTTTGATTATCAGACTAGGGGGTTTGCTCTTTAGGCTGTAAACAGTAGGGATATTTAAACAAGTGATGAGAAGATGAATTTTTCTTCAGTGTAGTTCTGCTCAAAATCTTTTGCCCCAAGGTTTTCTTTGGCATCCCATTGCCTACAGATGAAATTTTAGTTCCTTAGAATGGCAGAATGTGTCAGACTGAACTCAGCCTTCCTGATTATAAGGCCAGCTAAAATACATTATACCATCTTGCCTCTCCTATAATAATTAAACTCATGGATGCTGATGAAATTACTGGGAGAGTGAGACAAAGACTGAGGGGAGGGAAGGTGGAAGACAAAAGAGGGAAAAGAGAGGAAGGGAAATAAAAGGCCCAGGACAAAACCTTTGGAAACACCCACACTTAGGGGGTGTAATATTCAGATCATTAAGGATTGGAAGAAAACTGAAGAATTTAGAGAGTAGTTTAATGACAGCCGGAGAGAAAAGAGTATCTGAGAAAGGGATAGTCATCTGTGTCAAAGGTAGTAAATAGATCAAGAAGGAGAAGGACTGAGAAAAGACCATCACTGTAGGCAGATAAGAGATTGTTGGTATCTTTGTAGATCGATTTTATTTCAATGAGGTCAGAAGCCAGATTGCAAAAGATTGAGCAATGAATGAGATGAGAAGCAGAGGCAGTGAATGTTCTCAGATTTTGAAGGCTTTTTTGCAAAGGGTTATGTAAAGGTCTTTTAAGGATGTAGGAAACTTGGGTATGTTTGAAGGCTGTGGGGATAGAACTAGTGGATTGGGAGAGATTTAGAGAGAAAATGAAATGGGGGAGAGGCAGCTCCTAACTAGCACAGTAGTTAGAGCTCTGGGCCTGGAATTGGGGGGACCTGGATTCAAATCAGGCCTCAGACATTTCCTAGCTTTGTGATCCTGGGCAAGTCACTTAACCTTGATTGCCTTGTCTTTGCTGCTCTTCTGTCATAAAATTGATAAGACAAAAAGTTAGGACTTAAAAAAAAAAAGAATGAAATCTGGGGAAGACAGAAGGGGATGGGATTAAGTGCATATGAAGAAAGGCTGACCTTAGTAAGGAGATGGGCCACCTCTTTGTCAGAAAGCAGGGAAAAGGAGAATAGGAGATCATTTCAAGGTGTTTTGAGGTGAAGAGGAAGCTTACATTTTGTCAGTAAAGTAGCAGGCAAGTCTTTAGCAGAGAATGGAGGTGGGGAGGGATGAGAATGTAATTGTTTCTGTGGGGAATGAGATAATGCATTCAGTTGTGGAGGAATAAAAGGATTGCCTTGCTAAAGTGAGGTAGTAAGGTTTTATAGTTTGAATTTGTAATATATCCAGTTTGCAAGGTTGTGAGGCTTCTTTCAGCTGTTTAGTGGCTTGTAAGCAGGAACAGTTTCATATAGTGCAGGAGTAATACAGAGCTGAAGTTTAGCAAGAGAAGGGGGTGATAAGACAAGAAGGCAGATTCAATAGCAGAGAGTATATAGAGCTGAAATGGCCACTTACTAGATGATGTTGGAGAGGGAGCAAAGTTAAGTCATGGCCTGAAAAAGTACTGAGGACTGGAAAGATTAGAGCAGTGGTGGTGAACCTGTGGCATGGGTGCCAAAGATGGCACACAGAGCTCTCTCTGGGCACTAGGCCACATCTACCTCTCCCTCCCCCATTTTATTACTAGAAAGGCAGAGGAGCGTGGGTGGAGCTGCTCCCCTCCCCTTCTCCACTGTGCTTGACAACATTTTTTCACATCACTTGCCCTTCCACACAGCAGCCCAATGAGAGTGCTCTCTCCCTCCCTTGTATGTGGTAAGTGGGGGGTGGGGTGGGGCATACATGGTACTTGGTGTGGGGAGTAGGGTGGGGCTTGGCATGGCATGGCACTCCATCTCGAAAAGGTTTGCCATCACTGGATTAGAGGTTTCCTGAGTATGGTAAATAGATTTAAGAGAAGTGAGGAATAGGGAGAGGGAAAATGATAGGTCATAGTTTGATAGTCAAGTGTCAGAGTTTATAATTAAAGAGATGAAATACTTGTGGTTAATTATGAGGTCTAGTTTATGGGTTTTAGTTTATAACTTTATGGCTGAGCTGGAATTGAAGGAGTAGGAAATGGAATTTAAGGATGTTGAATTAGGAGTTTGAGGTAGTACCTTTGTAAATATTCAGCTTGTTTAGAGAAGGGTAGGAGTTGAAGAAAAGAAAGTGATCCAAATGCTGAACTCCTTGAGAAAGGAGAGAGAATGACCCAGTTTTACTACAAAGTAGGTTATGTGGAAAATTCTGATTTAAGTGGACTTCAAAGGAGGAAAACTTGCTATGGAATGAAGTAAAGGGAGCATCAGGAATTACCTGTACAAGTAAGTAAGGAGTATTCCAGCTCTCCTTCAAGAACAAATGTTGTTAGAGGTATGAGAAAAGGTATAGCTGGCACTAGGGAGGAAAGTGGGGAATAAAGCCTTGCTTGACCCTTCAAGTATCAAGGCATCTCTTGACATTTCTGAACTGTCACAGGTGTTTGCTACCTCTCTTTTTGAACTTTTATTTAGAATCATGTTTATAAAAAAAGAAACTTTTTTTATAAAGAAGAAAAAAAATTCAGCAAAATCAATCAATGCATTGAAAAAAATAGACATTTGTAAATGTTCCGTATCCATGGACTATCCTCACCTCTGCACAGGGTGGGAGAAGGTGTCCTTTTCTCTTTTCTTTTTGGAGTCACCCAAAAGATACCTATGTTATCTATAACTTTGTAACATCCATTTCTAACTTTTATTGGTGTTGTTTTTTTCATTTTCATTGTTACATGGCCCTGTCTATTTCATTTGTTTTTATCATTCCTGTTTTCACTGTATTTATCTTATTCATTTCTCATAGTAGTGATATTCACATTATATTCTGTTTATTTTCCATTGAGTATCAGACTTTGTTTCCAGTTCTTTGCTACCACAAAAAATGCTGCTATAAATGTTCTAGAATACTGAATACCTTTCTTTTTACCTATGAAGATGTCATCTGTTTCAACTTTCATCTGAACAGAATTTCCTTTGTTAAGAGTCCATGAAAAGTCTAGCCTTGCTTGAAGGCCTCTAGTGATGGGAAATTCACTCTCTACTGAGGCTGCCAGTTATATCTTGTTGAAAATAATTAAATACTGGGAAGCAATTATCTGAGCTAAACTGACATTTATTAGTAAATTACAGCATCAGGGTCCCAAGACCCACCCAGTGCAGTCTAAAGACTCAGAGCTCATTTGTCTATTGGTATAGAGTCAGATTACATACTCTCCCTCACTTAAAAGGGGGTGGTCTTCTGAATAGTTCATCTCAGAAGGGACAACCAGGGGTTTTGTCTTTTTAAAGGTCTCCTTCAAGAAGGTCAGATCTTTTTTATCTCTAGTCTATTCCATACATGGTGAAAATAAAGATGACCAAGGTCATTCTAGCTTCAAAGCCAACTGAGATAATATTTGGACACATTGTAGGATGTTAGGCATCCCTTGGCAGGGATGTTTTTGCTAGGCATTTCAAGGGATTTTCTTTGTTATTCTACTCACAGTATGAGAATTGATTACTAACTTTCATACAATGAGCTTTTTCATAAAACTCAATTAAAAATTGAATTTGTTATGCAATATTAAATCTATGATTGCAATTTATCATTATAATACTGGCTATTTAATAGGATTACATGCAGAGGATATACAATTATACTGAGGCATAAAATAGTGGATATAAACTGGTCACTTAATCAGATTATCTTTTACCATCTTACATTTGTTATTAAAAGAGGATATTTGTTACAAAATGTTATATGTTTATTGTCTTACTACTTCCCTTATACTATAAACTCCTTAGGATTAGTGTGGCCCTATTTTATTCTTCAGTGTCTCTCCATAATGTTTAGTGCACTGTCGTTCACTTAGAAGTTAAATGAATATTTGTAGCAAAGCAAAGACCAGAAACCCAAGTCCTAACCTTTTTCTGTTCCACAAAGGGATCCAACCCAGACACAAAAGAAGCTGGAACATGGAGAACATTGTGTAAAATAGCTTAGATCAGTGGCATCAAACTCAAGTAGAAATTAGGCTCCTAATCTATACATAGGGTTTCTTGTGGGCCACATATTCACTTATTTATAAAATGTATTATTATCAATGTTTTATTGTATTTTTATTTATTTTGTTAAATGTTTTATAATTCTAGTTCGGAAAGTACTTGGAGTGTCTTTGGTCCATTATGTTTGATCCTGGCCATCATGAAGCTTGTACTTTATAAGTGTGATAAAACACAAATACAAATAACTGTAATATAAATTATTACACAGATCTTTTAAAGAGTTACAAAATAATGCTATTTGATATGTATATGTGGGAGAAAGTTACCAGCCAGAGAATCAGGAAAGACTTCCTGAAAGAGGTAGCTTTCTAGTTGGGTTTAAGATGGGTTGAAATTCAATAGGGAGAGAAGGTAGAGGGAAAATGTTCCAGATTGATTATATAAATTAAGACTCAGAGAGTGGGAAAGTATAGGTTCTGTTTATGGGAGGACAAATGGTACTGTTTTACTGGAGTATAAGAATGCATGGTGGGGGAATAATGTAAACTAAAACTGGAAGGGTAAGGTGGGTGGTATTAGGTTGTGGAGAACTTTGAGGAAAAGGAATATGGATATTGAATAAAACTAGTAGTATGGAGTTATTAAAGTTTTGAGCATAGATGTAAAAAAGTTAGAACTGTATATAAAGAAGGTTATTATGGCACTGATATAAAGGATATCTTTATCCTTTGGAAGGAGGGGAGTTACAAATATTATACTTGATACAACATAATCCAGGCAATTATCACTTTGGCACTTAAAAGAATGAAGACTTGTTGAACATCAGAATCAGATATTTCTGATACTTCCTCCATACCAGAGATTTCATTTGTTTTCTATGATAGTGTAACAAGTTACATTTACAGTGATATTTATCAGGCTTTCAGTATGAATTTTCATTATGTGCCAAAATGACATATATATCAGATCTCTCCTTATTAGAATAATTGGTGAACAAAGTTACAGGTGGCTTTGAAAGATTTGGTCCATTTTTTTTTTATGAGTAACATATTCTTTCTGGACTTAAAGCACTAAGGGTATAATCTATTTTTGCTTGTACCATAAAATGACTTGTGTTGGTGCCTAAAATTGCTTATTTTAGTGTTGCTGCATGGCAACAAAACATGGAATATGACCATTCCTGAACAACCATTCCTGAAAATGAAATATCACTCCAGAGGTCAATCTAGATGACATAATGGGAGTGCTTAGGTTATAACATGTAACCAACATTGAACTTCAAAGAATAAGAGTAAAAGATATCAGGGTAATGTATGGTAGGAAGAGAGGATACACTGGTCATATGGAGAAGATAAGAAATGACAGGTGAACAATTAAGAGTACTCCTTTGGAATCCTGGAGATATCAGGAAAAAGCAAAGAAGGCCTCTAGCACATTAGGTGTTGTTCCTCCCCCCCCCCCCCCCAACTGTAGTGAATTTAGGAGAAGATGTGGATGAGTTGTATAGGAAGGGGAAGCATAGATGGGTTGGGATCTAACATAGGAGGAAACATTCATACCATTAAATCACAGATCCATTTGAGTATGCCTTGATAAACATTTTACCTGTTTCACAAAGTTTTAAAGTTGAGACTAGTTTACGTGACTATATACTCTATACTTTTGGCATAATATATTAATTTGACACTGATTTTGAGTTATATATTCATTGCCTTATTTGAAGATAGCCAAATGTACACTCTCCTTCTTTTACAAAAAAGTAGCATCAATGTTGCTACTCTTGTGCTGCTGAAAGAAGACATGGTCCCACTACAAGTTGTTTCTGTTTCTCATCTGATTGGATACTTGTGATAGATGAGGTTTGATTTGGGCTAGTCCCTCAAGACCCTAAGGCCTTGATGGCAAATCTGTGGCATGTATGCTAAGATGGCATCTCTCTGTGGGCATGTGTAGGCCCCTTGCTTGGCCAATTGGGAGCCTGGCCTGGCCCCTGAATGCAAGAGGTTGGCATTCTAGCCTCCCTCTACCTTCTCAGAGGCTTGAGCCTCTCTGGCTGGCCTGCTGCATAGCTGCAGCCCCGCCTCCCTGGAGCAGCAGTCATGGCAGACCCACCCCTGAATGCAGGGGTGGGAGGAGCACTGCATGCAGTCAGGGGTAATAGCACACAGTTGGGGACAGGGCATAGCATGCAATGGGGGAGGGCATGGGCATGCACAGCACAGGGTCCCCAAAAGGCTCACCACCACTTCCATAAGGGCTCTGTATTAGAACAAAATAAGACATTTTTTTAGACCTTTATCTTCTCTCTTGGATTCAATACTGTGTATTGGTTCTAAGGCAGAAGAAAGGTAAGAGCTAGGCAGTGGGAGATTAAGTGACTTGCCCAGGGTCACACAGCTAGGAAACGCCTGAGGCTGGATTCAAACCCAGAACCTCCTGTTTTTAGGTCTGCTTCCCAATCCATCAACTTCCTAGCTGCCCCCAAAATGAGACACTCTTAAGTCATTCAACCGTTAATAAAAAAGAAATTCACTTCCATTGGCAGGATACTTGACAAGATAAGCATTGAAAATACCTTGAATTGTCTGGCTGAGTAAAGTTCCCTTGCCTCAGTTATTCATTATTATTATTGAGCCTAGCCTCTGCCTGCCCCTGGAGCATCTTATGACTTATTTATTTTTTGGGGAGCATTCCTTATAACTTTTATAAAGGGAACAAAGTTACAGTCTGGGCCTTTTGTCCCCTAAACCAGCCAAGACTTTTTTTAGTTCAACCTTTTTTTCTCCTTTTATAATTTATAATTATAATTTTATTTTGCAAGTATCAACAAAAAAAGTAGATGAAAGCTATTATTATTAGCTAGAGTTTTCTGAGAAGGTGGTGAAGGGTCTAGAGATCATGCCATGTGAAGATTTATTAAAGGAATAGGAGTGGTTTAGCTTAAAAAAGAGAACTCTTAAGATAACTGTATTCAAGTATTTGAAGGATTGTCACATTGAAGAGAGATTAGATTTACTCTGCTTTTCCCTACAAAACAGAATTAGGAGTAATTAGCAAAAGTTACAGAGGCATATTTCAGCTTAATATAAGGGAGGGAAACTCATTTCAGTTCTCACCTAGATGACTGCCATAATATCCTAGTTGGACTTGTTTCTAGTCTTTTTCCTCTCTAAAGCACCCCCATGTTGCTGCCAAGGAAATCTTCCAAAATGACAAGCCTGATTTCATCATTCATCTTGCTCAAGAAACTTCAGTTGTCTCTAGGATAAGAAACAAACTCATCTTCTCAATTAAAATTCTTTACAATTTGATTCTGACCTTCCTTTCTGGACTTGTTGCATATTACTCTTTTTCAAACTAGTCTCTTATTCCTGTTCTCTCTTATCTTCTGTGCCTTTGCTATTCTATATTCCTGAAATGCACTCCTGATTTACCTTCACAATATTTAATCTTTAGTTTCCCTTAGGATTATTTCCTAAACTTTTTTTTCCTCTGTCAGTTGTTAGTGTTCTCTCCCCCTTCTCAAATCATCATGCATATTTATGTGTGCTTTCCCTTGTCCACAGTAAATGTTTAAAGAACAAATGCTGATTGGACTAGAGTGGAAGCTTCTGTTTTTTAATTAAAAATTTTTTAATTTAGAATATTTTTCCATAGTTACATGATTCATGTTCTTTTCCTCCCCTCTTCCCTCGTCCCTCCCATAGCCAACGTGCAATTCAATTGGGTTTTACAAGTATCATTGATCAATACCTATTTCTATCTATTTCCACATCATTTTTGCAATAGAGTGATCATTTAAAGTCAACATCCCCAATCATCTCCCCATAGAACCATGTTTTAAAGGAAATGTCTTTCTTTCCCATTTCTACTCCCACAGTTCTTTCTCTGGATGTGAATAGCGTTTTTTTCTCATAAATCCCTCAGAATTGTCCTGGATCACTGCATTGCTGCTACTAGAGAAGTCCATTACATTTGATTGTGCCACAGTGTATCAGTCTCTGTGTACAATATTTTCCTGGTTCTGCTCTGTCTAAGATAGATTCCTACCCCCTTATACTTGATTGGATTTTAGTGATAGTGACAAGTTATAATATTGTGATTCTAAAGTGATTAGTATAATTCCATTATAATCTTAATTACAATTAGTAGAATTCATGATTTTTGTAAGGATCTCTAACTAAAGCATAAAACTGCTTCTAAGGGGACTTTCTACCCCCTCCCTAAGTTGGCACTTCCCTTCTATCGTGAGATTCTGACCATCCGAGTTTCATGTCCGATATTGTGCAAGTATGCACACCCTTCCTTATTGGGAAATAACCATCTTTCCCAGCTTCATCAGATGAGCCCTGAGGTAATGGTCATCAGTATTTCTTAATAAGGATATTGTCTTGTGATTTGACCTTTAAACTAATATGGGTTTTTCTAAATGAACTAACCAGTCAGCTTTGTAGTTGGGTAACAGTTTCTAAAAAAGATCTACATGATGCTGCGTCTTAGGATATGTCATAATCCTTGTTTGGAAATATTCACTTTGTTACTGTCCTAGTATATAAACCAGGCCTCTGCTGCCTGGCTCTGTCTCTCGCTGAGGTGCAACTATGTAACACATGCGAGATTCTGGGTTTGTCTGGGAGAGTTGGCCCTATTCCAATAAACTCTAAAATTTTACCTTGATTTGGAGAAATTTGGCTTTTTGACTTTGTTTACCTAAATTGTCTATATCTAGGCGGTGGGATAAAAACTTCCACAATAGCTCATTTCACTCTGCATCAGTTCCTGGAGGTCATACCAGTTCCCATGGAATTCCTCCAGTTCATTATTCCTTTTAGCACAATAGTATTCCATAACCAAGAGAACCACAACTTGTTCATCCATTCTCCAATCGATGGACACCCTCTCATTTTCCAATTTTTTGCCACCACAAAGAGCGTGGCTATGAATATTTTTGTACACGAATTTTTCCTTATTATCTCTTTGGGGTACAGACCCAGCAGTGGTATGGCTGGATCAAAGGGCAGGCCATCCTTCCAGAATGATTGGATTAATTCACAACTCCACCAGCAATGCCTTACTGTCTCAATTTTGCCACATCCCCTCCAACATTTAATACTTTCCTTTGCTGCCATATTAGTTAATCTGCTAGGTGTGAAGTGGCATTTCAGAGTTGTTTTGATTTGCATTTCTGTAATTATAAGAGATTTAGTACACTTTTTCATGTGTTTATTGATAATTTTGATTTCTTTATCTGAACATTTCCTGTTCATTTCCCTTGCCCATTTATCATTTGGGGAATGGCTTGATTATTTGGATAATTTAGTTCCTCATAAATCTGAGAAATTAGACCTTTGTCAGAGGTTTTGTTATAAAGATTTTTTTCCCTAATTTGTTGATTCCCTTCTAATTTTGGTTGCATTGGTTTTGTTTGTACAAAACTTTTAATTTAATGTAATCAGAATTATTCATTTTATATTTTGTAATATTCTCCATTTCTTGTTTGGTCTTAAATTCTTTCCTTTCTTATAGATCTGATAGGTATACTATATTCTATGTTTACCTAATTTGCTTATAGTTTCCTTCTTTATATTTGTCATTCATCCATTCTGAATTTATCTTGGTGTAGGGTATGAGATGTTGATCTAGAGCAGGGGTCAGCAACCTTTTTGGCCGTGAGAGCCATAAACGCCACATTTTTAAAAGTGTAATTTCGTGAGAGCCGTACGTGCTCACAGTGCTTGCTCCTGTAACAGTGCCTGAAAAAAAATTGACTTTATGGTTCCTGCAGAAAGAGCCATACGTTGCCAACCCCTGATCTAGACCTAATCTCTCCCATACTGTTTTCCAAATTTCCCAGCAGTTTTTGTCAAACAGCGGGTTCTTGTCCCAAAAGCCGGGATCTTTGGTTTTATGGTATACCATCTTGCTGAGGGCATTTACCCCAAAACTATTCCATTGATCCTCCCTTCTGTCTCTTAACCAGTACCATATTGTTTTGATGATCAGTGCTTTATAGTACAGTTTAAGATCTGGTACTGCTAGGCTCCCATCTTTCACATTTTTTTTTCATTATTTCCCTTGATATTCTTGATCTTTTGTTTTTCCAAATGAATTTTCTTATAATTTGTTCTAATTCATGAAAAAAGTTTCTTGGTAATTTGATAGGTATGGCACTGAATAAGTAAATTAATTTGGTTAGGATTGTCATTTTTATTATGTTAGCTTGTTCTACCCATGAGCAGTTAATGTTTTTCCAATTATTTAGATCTAGTTTTAATTGTGTGGAAAGTGTTTTGTAGTTGTATTCATACAATTCCTGTGTTTGTCTTGGCAAATATATTCCTAAATATTTTATATTGTGATTTTAAATGGAATTTCTTTTTCTAATTCTTGCTGCTGAGTTGTGTTGGAAAAATATAGAAATGCTGATTTATGTGGGTTTATTTTGAATCCTGTAACTTTGCTAAAGTTGTTGATTATTTCTACCAGCTTTTGGAGTAGAAAACTTCTTAACAATTAGAGCTATTTAAAAGTGAAATGGGCTCCTTTGAGAAGTATTGATTTCCTTGGATTGCAACTCTTAAATTTGATAAAATTTTCTACCTGAATTCTTCAAGCAGAGACTGGATGACCACTTACTGAGTTAGAGGGAACATTTAACATCTTTGTAGTGCTTATTTAGAAGTGACATGATTATGGTCTTAATGTTGAATATTGGATTCAAAGTCATGAGAGCTATGCTGTAGCAATTTAGAAAAGAACATAACTTTGTATTTATGTCTTTTTAAAAAATTTTTTGTGTTCAAGGAACTAGAAGCCATTCGTGTCAAGGTAAAATCTGGAGAAAGGCCAATGCCACCTCTTGCAGCAATCCAGCCCAAAACAATAACTTTGAGTCATCCATTCAATGGGAATACAGATTTATTAGGATTAAGTGTTGTTAATCCTTCAATTATCCGGATACAGCCTCTTAAAAGAACTGAAGAACAGGATTTAGCAAATACTTCACCTCTACCTCCTCTTCAGCTTCTTGTACAGAGACCTCTGCCCCCTCTTGGACCAGTTTCTGTGGAGAAGTTTATGGCACATAAAATACAAAATGGACAGAGAGCTACATTTATTCCTTTGTCTGCCTCGAACACTTCAGCAATTACATCTTCAGCAGTTACATCCAATTCAGCAAATTTACTTATTTCCACCCCTGAAAGTGAGTGCACTGAGAAGCTCAAAAAATCTTTAAAAGTGAAAACCCGATCAGGGCGGATTTCACGGCCACCAAAGTATAAAGCTAAAGATTATAAATTCATCAAAACTCAGGATTTAGCTGATGGGCACCAGTCAGATTCTGATGACTATTCAGAACTTAATGTGGAAGAGGAAGATGATGGGAGAGGGAAAGATACATTATTTGATTCTTCAAGTGGTTACCTGAAACCTAAAACATTTAAGTGTCAGACTTGTGAAAAGTCATATATAGGACAAGGAGGACTGGCACGACATTATAAGCTTAATCCAGGTCATGGGCAACTGGAACCTAAAATACTGATACCTGATAAACCCAATGGAAATGGAGGAGCTGGAGATGACACTGTGAATAGAGTGACTCCTGAACCATCAATTCTAACTGCTTTAAATAGTGAAAGTAATCTAGCTCCTTGTGTGGCAGAGTCAGATCCAGCATGGAATGGGCAACAGGTAAAACTGCTTTTTTCTTGGATTTCCTATCTCCTATCTCTATTCATGTAATTAATTTTAAACTAGAAACTCCCTTGAGATTTATGAGCAGCCATTCTTGTATACTGGAAATGTCTTCATAGTGCAAATTACAGAGGGAAACAGATTAGAGTGAACATTCAGTTTAACTGTCTTCTCTTACCTCTAAGCTAGATAGTTAATAAGAGCCTAGAATGTATCAGAGTTTATATGATGAAAGTTTAGCTGCTGGATGACCTTTAAAAGGGTAGTTTATAGAGCTCTCTTTGTCTAAACATACATACACAAATTCATCGTCATTCTTTTTCTTTAACTAGATCTATTTAACAAATATTTAGGCCACCATAAATTGCTTTGTTGCAATTTAGCCACCATAAACTGCTGTATTATAAGGCACTTTGCAATACGTTCCATATCTTTTTTCCTAAATAAGCAGATCCCAAAATCCAACTGAGTAGGTTTTGTAGAGGAAGACATTTCTCTTCTGGAACTTATGGGGATAACAGATTTAAGAGATTTGTCATCCCCAGCTGATAAGGAATCATATCCTTGTCTAGGGATAGGTCTGGGGAAGCCTTTAAGATAAGTTAAGACTTACAGGATTTTCTACTCTTAAGACAGTATGTACTTTACACTTTTAAGTGTTTTACCCTTGTATATTCTGAAATATTCTATTTTCATTTAACCTTACAAGCAGGCATAAGGAACAGATCTGTAATTTGTTGGTTTAGAGATTCCTGGATGAGAAAAGCTCTATCAATGGAGTTTTGGCATCTTCTCTTTACAATTTATAATCTCAAGGCATTGCCTAGAGTTGTGTTGGCAAACTTATGGTACGCATGCCAGGAGGGGCTGCTCTCTTTCCCCTCTCCACATGGGCCTGAGGACAATTCTCTCATCACCTGCCCCTCTGCCTAGCAGTCCAATGGGAGTGCTTCCTTCCTACCTGTCTAGGGTAATGCGGGTGGGGCTCACATGCTTCATGAAGATTGCAGTTTGGTTACTCAGTCTCTAAAAGGTTCGCTATCACTGACCTAGAGCAATGAGAAATTAAATTACTTGTCCAGGGTCAAAAAGCCTGATAGGACTTGAACCATTATGCCACACTCCTCTTGCCCTGGCAGATAAAACTAGAAAACATAATCATGTGATTTGGATTGTATGGAAATATTGGAAGTGAACAAAAGGACAAGGAATTGGTTTGTTTTTCCCTAACATAGTTCTATAATGATATCTTTCATCATTGCTTAACTTATCAGTAAGTTATTGGTAATGTGCTCCTTGAGTGACTCACCAAATACCAAAATACCAAAGATTGGTATTTTGTGATTTGATGCCATGTAGCACCACCAGAATATTATCATCATCATCATCATCATCATCATCATTATTATTATTATTAGGTTTTTGTTTCAGTCAGAAGTTTGAGATTATTAAAAACACTGTTCAGTTTCTCAAGGCAACCCAGCTAACCGTTTTATTTTCTGTTCAGTTAGTTTTTTTTGATAATTTTTTCTTTCTTGACATTTCTATCACTATTTCCCTCCCCTTTCTTCATTTAATCCTATCCCTCCAAAAAATCTTCCTTTGTAAGCAAAGTGAAACAAAACAAATCCACACATTATCTGAAAATGTAAGTCATTCTGCATGTATAGTCCATCAATATCCATTTATAATCAGTTGTTGAGAAACATGCTTCATAGGATTGTGATTGGTCGTTGTGTTAATCATTGTTCTTAAATATTTTAAAAACATATTTTAAAGTTATGTACTGATAGGAGACTGGCTTTGGGGGAGAAGGGAGAAAGAGAGAAATCCCATGTGGATGATAAGTTGACAGAGTTGAGAGGGCTGTGAACAGGATCACAGATTCCATTTTATTGAGCATATAGGTCCAATATTTATATAGTTTCCACATTCTTGGATCAAGGGAAAAGCATACATCCTTGATCAGCCAATTAGAGTGTCCAGCTGCAGTTAGGAGTATTCTTCACCCAATGGTAATCTTCAAAGCTTCTTTTGGTCTGTCATTGCTGACATAAGGATTTCTTTAGAAGTACTATAGTACCAAGGCCACTTGTCCCAGAGATAGAGCTTGAGGTTTCTAAGGAATGAAATTTAAGGGTTTGACTAAATATATGAGAATTCTAAGTTAGTACTGTCATTGCCTATTTAAAAATATTATAGCTCAAGTCAAATTGATTTTCAGTAGCTTTATTTACAAAGAGGTGGAAAGAATGAAAGTAGAGAAATGTAAAAGAGGGTAGTGTAAGAAGTCTAGCTTATCCTAAATGTTGTTCTGTCCCTGCCTCCACCCAGGCAGGGCTCGTTAACCCCTCAGCCAGAGGACTTGGTGGTGAATTAAGCAAGGGTTCAACCCATTTGGCCTTCTCCAAGAAGGGGAGGCCTCTCTGGAACTAATCTCTCCAGAAGCCAGGAAAGGAAGGTCAGCTTTTCACTCACCCAAGCTAAAGCTCCAAAGGGAGAAGATCCAGGAGCAGTCTTACCAGAAGCAATCCAGGAGCCAAAGTCCCAGGTTGAAGTCCCAATTTGTAGCTCCAAGCCTCAGTCTCCATCCAGGATCATCTAAGCCCCAGATTTAGGCCAAAGACCTCTCGGACAGGAAGTTCAAGACCCTTTATAGTCCTTTCTCCATGTCACTTCCTGTCCCTTCCTCCATTTTACGGGAGCCAATTGCAGTCTTTAAATTTGCTTAGCACTGCCTAGAGGGTGGTCAGTTGTCTCTGGGTTTTCACCCACTTTTAGTAAGTGGCTTGCCAACCTTCCCTATTTAGTGCTAAGTAGGGGTGTTTTCAGTTTTTGTTGATTAATTTAAAATAGGCAAGGGGAGAGTTAATTCTATCTTCACAGGTTTGTGATAGTAAGTTAGCTGGTCAGGATGTTCTGAGCCAATTAAGAAAGCCAGGTGTTCTTAGATACTGATTTGTAGACCTTCAAGGTCAAGACTGGTCCTTGCCAAGATCTGAGGCAGATATGTCTTTTCTGACTGCTTTTGCCTCAGTGGGCTCAGAATGTCCTTATGGACTTGTCAATGAACTTTCTAGTTATCAACAAATATGAATACTTCATATTCAAAGAACAGAAAAGGAAGATTGTATATAAAAGAAGGAATCTACCAAGTACAGCTTTCATTTATTTATTTATTTGTTTGTTTTTAAGCCTTGCCTTCCGTCTTGGAGTCAATATTGTGTATTGGCTCCAAGGTGGAAGAGTGGTAAGGGCTAGGCAGTGGGAGTCAAGTGACTTGCCCAGGGTCACACAGCTGGGAAGTGTCTGAGGCCAGATTGAAACCTAGGACCTCCAGTCTCTGGGTCTGGCTCTCAATCCACTGAGTCACCCAGCTGCCCCCAAGCTTTTATTTTTTATATAGAAATATATCAACTTTAAACTGGTAGTTTTCTTTGTATCCTTCTGAACTTCCTTCTCTTCTCTTCCGTGTACTTTTATGTATTTTGTAACAACACTTTTCTTTGGATCACTATGACTATACCCCACCCTTACTTATATGCTCCTCACTTCCCCACTACTCCATGGTAGCAAATAAGCATAGGAATTGAAAACAAATTTGGTTCTTATTGGTTGTATCAAAAAATAAATATCTCATTCTTTACCTATAAACTAGTCAATTATGCCTCCACCAAGAGGTGGGAAGTATACTTCATTTTCAGTGTTCTAGAATCTTGATTACGTAAATTGATCACAAGTTTTTCAGTTTGTTTCTTTACAACACTGTAGTCATTTTATACATTGTTCCCCTGCTTCTTTTTGTTTTGTAATGAATCAGTTCATAAACTCCTTCTAGATCTCTCTAAATTAGTGATGGGCAAACTTTTTAAAGAGGGGGCCAAAGGAAAGGAAATGCTCATCTATCAGTATGTTTCTTTTTTTTTTTTTTTTTTTTTTTTTTTTAATAAACCCTTGTACTTCGGTATATTGTCTCATAGGTGGAAGATTGGTAAGGGTGGGCAATGGGGTCAAGTGACTTGCCCAGGGTCACACAGCTGGGAAGTGGCTGAGGCCGGGTTTGAACCTAGGACCTCCTGTCCCTAGGCCTGACTCTCACTCCACTGAGCTACCCAGCTGCCCCTATCAGTATGTTTCTAAGGCAACTCTTTCAAAGTTTCATTGTATTGTATCCTACTCATTGTATTCAGCAGATTAGGAATAATGTTGTGTGGCTGGATAGAACATTTCAGGGGCCTGGCATCTGGCCCGCGGGCTGTAGTTTGCCCATCACTGTCCTAGACTGTAAATTCCATGAGGTCAAGGATTGTGCTTTATCTAAACTAATGTCTTCCAGAGCATACAGCTTGAACGTTTTCTAGTAGAAGTTATAAAGTATGATTCGTGGTTTTTTTTTTTTTTTTAAATGCTGCTTTAGAATTGTGATTCCAAAGAAGTTGGGACATTATTGGAGTCAGAAGAAAAAAATGGAATTCGCCTGGCATGTTGGGGATCCAAGAGGACCAGAGGATCAAAAAGATGTAGGAAGCTAAAGGCATCTGTAAAGTCAAGTTGTTCATGTAAACACAGCAATTCAGTTCATCCTACTTCATGCATGGATATAGCAGCAGAACAAAATGTAGTAGGGAATAAAAAAGAAAAGCTCAAAGAGGTATGTCTTCAATGGAATCTCATAACATTTCATAAGCATTTGTGTTTCATTGGCATGGGATTCAGTTAGAGGAAAATTTACTGAAGGCTTTCCTTTAGATCATTTTGGTTGGTATTAGTTGTAATATTTCAACTGTGAAATGTATTTTGGTAAATTGAGCAAATATTGTCAGAACTAGTTGATTGTAATATCTATAAATGTCCTCATAATCTCAGCTATGTCAAGAAAGAACCATTTATCACTGTTTTAAAGAACACATATGGTAATATACAATCTTAATAAACAGGATAGGCTTTTCATTTGCTTAAAGGCAACTTTGAAGAATTTAGGACTATTATATTTCAGCTTATTAGACTAGAAAAGTTCACTGTTCCGTAAAGTATAATAATATATTATAGTTTCATCTCTTTGGGAATATATCAAAACTGTCCATTGCTAGAAGTAACTCATTTGCATGGTAAACTAAATGCCAAAGTGGTATTGTCTGGAAATATAGTATAACATAGATAATGCTTATTTGTGGTTTTCTAAATAAGCATGCTTCCATCCTAACCCTGTAGATTTGAAGACCAACCTGAGACATGGGTTTGCCATGTTTCTGGCTTACAGTGGGCAAATTCCTTTACCTCTTCAAACTTTAGAGTTTCCTGTTTTGTAAGACGAGGATAGTAATGATTACCTTACCTAACTTATTAAAATAAAATAATATTTTAAAAATTGTTATAAATATTTTTTAAACTATAGAATGTCATATGAATATAAATAAATTGTTAATAAACCTGTTATTGTAGTGGAAAATAGAATTCCTTAAACTAGAGGTCTGATAAAATGAGCGAGAACTCCAAATAACCATTATGTAGAATAGCTTTAGCCACCATATTGGATTTAGCTACTAAACTCACTGTTAGTTTCTCTTAAAAATACAGGTGGAAGAAGTGGAGTAGATGGAATATTACTGTTTTGTTTTGTTTTGTTTTGTTTTTGAGGCAGAAACTATTACTAGTGACATTTAATTCTAAATATAAAATTAGGTTAATTATCTTTCCCTATGAACACTCCATTATCTTCCTTTCCTTTTCCCCCAAAACATTAATTACTCATATGGTTGAGGAGATTACTCATATAATTGTGTTAAGATCCATTTTCTAACCAATAAGCAGACATAGGATATGAACTTGAAGTTCTTAAAAGAAGAAAAACAAATTGCCTCTAAGTATGTAAAGTATTCAGCTTCTCTTATTAAATAAATGTAAATTAAAACAACTTTTGAGGTAGAAATGACTATTTAAAGACAGGCACACTATTAACAGTGCCAGTAGAACTATAAATTAATTCCATCCTTTTAGAAAGCTATATGGAATCACATACTAATTATAAAAATATGTATACCTTTTGACCCAATAGTACCAGTACTGTGCAACTACAGAACCCAGCAGGAGGACATCTGAATTAAGTGGGGTGTAGATTGGGTAATAACACTCCCTACCTTAAGTACTGCATGTACTTCAGGGGCCTTTTAGTACCAAAAATGGTACCACTACTTCAGTTTCAGATGAACACTGGCTAAATAAAACTTCTTTGCTCAGGTCAACATTAGTAATAAGTTACAGACTAATTTTGCCTGCTTTGTATCTTTCCATTAACTTTTTTTTTTTTTTTTTGGGTTTTTTTTTTTTTTAAACCCTTGTACTTCGGTGTATTGTCTCATAGGTGGAAGATTGGTAAGGGTAGGCAATGGGGGTCAAGTGACTTGCCCAGGGTCACACAGCTGGGAAGTGGCTGAGGCCGGGTTTGAACCTAGGACCTCCTGTCTCTAGGCCTGACTCTCACTCCACTGAGCTACCCAGCTGCCCCTTTCCATTAACTTTTGATTCAATCTACGATTCTTTGAAGATTTTAATGTTCCAGTATTTGTGACCACATAATCAAAGGGAGAAATTTTGAGTTAAAAAGGTGAAGTTTTTGGGTGGGATGCAACTTGACATTGTTAAAAGCATTGATTAGTTTCTTAATTCAATACACAAGTTTCTCTTATTAAATTCTGGGGCTAACTCAGATATATAGATTGCTAACTCAGTGGGCTGGTTGTCCAGATACTTGTAATAGGGCAACAAGCATCTTTCATCAATTTAATCTTTATAGTATGGAATGCCAGTGGATTTCACAGAAAGATTAGGTTCCATAAGGATATGGGGTTTTATGTAGTCTATATACCACCTGCAAGTAAGACCACCTACAATTCATTTAATAACATTTTTTAACATGATCTTTATTTCCCATTATACTTACCCCTTTCTCCCTTTCCCCCACTATTTGAATCTGACATGATATACAAGATTTCATATTCTTAGTCTCATACTTGTGCAAAGAAATGATGGAAGAATATTTGCATATTTCTTCTTTGGGGTTAAGTTTGGTTATAATTACAAGGCATGTTGTTTTTATTTTTACCCTT
Source organism: Gracilinanus agilis (assembly GCF_016433145.1). Taxonomy (NCBI): domain Eukaryota; kingdom Metazoa; phylum Chordata; class Mammalia; order Didelphimorphia; family Didelphidae; genus Gracilinanus; species Gracilinanus agilis. The sequence goes on from NC_058131.1 coordinate 419,391,224, forward strand.
ATTGTAGTAGTACATATTGTTTTTCTGGTTTTCCTTACTCTTCCTTGCATTAGTTTGTATAATTCTCCCCATGTTTCTTTGTATTCCCCATTTTCATTGTTCCTTACAGTGCAATAATGGTCCATTAATTATACCAGTTTAGCTATATACCCTTATTGACTGGAATTTACCTTGTTTCTAGTTCTTTTTTTTTAACTCTAAAAAGTGTACAGATGGCATTAGCATATTAATTTTCACAACCCCTCCCCATCCCCACCCATATGTCAGGTGGATATTTTATTGGGAATTTTTGAAAGAATGTGAACAGATCTTGTAAGGGTGAGAAGGCTTGTAATCTATACCTGTAGAAGGAATCTCTTTGTCAACGAGATCATAGATTTGTCAAAGTATTAGTTCTTGGATATATAAAAAGATCAGAGGAAGCCTGATTATCAGAGATAATCCCCTGTGGAAAAATTTGTTTAAAACATAGACAAGAGTTGCATAAGGTGAGAAGGTTGGAATAGGTTATGATCTGTACTGTCAGAGGGAAGCCTCATGTTCTTACTCTTTCTCTCTTTCCCAATAAGTTAGTAGTTGACATACTAGGACTATTATAAATTCTCTCATTTTTAAGAAGGATGGTGAAGGATTTGGAAATTTAATCTCATACAAGGAATATTTGAAGGCCTGGTTAGCCTAAAGAAGACAAAGGATAATTGTCTATGAATGATTATGTTTATGAGGGGATAGATTTCTAGAATCAGTGTTGGAAATAATATGATGCCACATTTGCTTATAGTTAAGAAAGACATTTTTAATGACTAGAACCATTCATAAAAAGGAATATAATCACTCATATTAAGAATAGAGCTTTAACCTTTGCAAAGCAATGTGCATCCCATTTGATCTTTACAACAGTCTTGAGGTAATTTCTACTAGTATTATGCCCTTCCCTTAACCCCCATCAGATGAAGAAACTAAGATTCAGAAAAATTGTCATGCTCATGATCACACAAGTAAAAAGCGTTTAGAGAATTTGAATCTTTAGCTATCTTCACACCATTCTTAGAACTCTTACCTTCCATCTTAGAATCAATACTGTATATTGGTTCTAAAGCATAAGAATCATAAGGACTAGACAATAGGGGTTAAGTGACCTTCCCAGGATCACACAGCTGGGAAGTGACTTGAGGCTAGTTTTGAATTCAGGACCTCCTATCTCCTAGGTCTGGCTCTCTGTCTGTTAAGTCACCTAATTGCCCCCAGTACTTTTTATACATGATTTTGTTGCTTCCTCAGTGTTTTCCTGGTGGTAGAGGCTCAGAAGCAGATAACCAGTGTCTACAGTAAAGTGTCTCTTTGCTCTGATACTATAGAAGAGGGGTCTGTATTGGATAGGAAGTGGGACTAGATTCTTTGAGATTTCTTTTAATTTTAAGAAAATGTAAAAGGAGTGAGACTTACTGCTGGCTTGTTGGATATTTAGAACCACACATAGAGCTTTCAAAAGTCACTTAGTGTATCATGTTTTGTCAGTTGCTCCAACAGTGTGACCATGGAGATTTAATAGAACTAGTTCTTCCACATCTAAGCAAGCTTGTAACTGTCTATGAATTTCTTCTTATGAAGGTGAGTATTCTCATTGTATATAAAGTATATTCCATATGACTGCTTTGGATGAGGATATTTAATTATTTAGAAAGTTGAATTTCATTTTCATTTAAAATGAATTAGGCTCTTTAGAATTTTCTGTACAAAAGATTTATATGTAAATATTAATCAGATCCCTTTTGGACATATGATAGAAGGTGCTGGTTGTACTCATTGTTGATTACAGTGATAGATACTGAAAGATATAGTAGGTAGAGTGCTAGATTTGGAGTTGAGAGTACTTGGGTTCAAATCCTACTTCAGATACTTCCTAGCAGTGTGACTCTGGGCAGCAATGAGTCATGAAACATTTATTCAGTACTTATTTGGCTATGCAACATGCCAAGCACTGGAAATACAAGAAAGGCAAAAACCAAAACCTCAAACTGATTCATGGAATCCCTGTTCCTAATGGGAGTACATTTTCTGGTGGGGGGAGACAACATATAAATATTGATTTACACACAAGACAGATATGGAAGATGTGGAAGTAATCTGAAAGGGGAAGACATGAGCAATTTTGGGAGATAGATGGACCAGGAAAAGGCTCCTTCAGGAGGTGAGATTTGAGCTGAGCCTTGAAGAGAGCCAGGGAAATTGAGAGGCAGTTGTAAGAAGATAGATCATTCTAGGCATGAGAAACAACCAGTACAAAGGCACAGAGCCTAGAAACAAGTGTTGTATTTAAGGAACTGTCAGTAGGCTGGAGTTGCTAAATTGTGGAGTATATGGAGTGGAGGAAGGTATAAGAATGCTGGAAAAGTAGGAAAGGGGCTAGGTTATGAAGAACTTTAAATGCCAAACAAGATTTTGTATTTGATCATGGAGGTAATGGGAGGCACTGGAGCCCAGTGAGCCAGGGACATGGCATGATTTAGATAAAATTACCTTGGCAGCTGAATAGAGGATAGATGGGGTTAGGGAGAGATCTGAGGGTGGGAGAATAATTAGAAGGTAGCAGTTCAGTTGAGAAGTAAAGAGGATCAGAACTAGGATGGTGGATATGTGAGTGGTGAGAAAGGGTAGTGTATTTAAAGAGGTGAAGGTAGAACAGACAAGATCTGTCAATGTCAAAATTGGGTAATTAGGATAATTGAAATATTAAGAATGACTCAAATTTTTTGAGCCTGGGTGAGTGGAGGGATATTAGGGAAGTTTAGAAGGGGAACAGTTTTGGGATGGGCTAGGGTAGGAGTTGATGGGTTATAGAGAGGAGGAGAAGGAGGAGGAGTTTTGTTTTGGAGAGTTGAGTTTGGGATGAGATGAGACAGTCAGTGAATCCATAGGAACTGAAGAGATCACCAAATGAAGTAATACAAGGGAGAAAAGAAGCAGGCCTAGGCCAGAGTCCTATGGGACACTGGTGGGTAAGTGGGCATGATCACACAGCTAGTATATGTCTAAGGCTGGATTTGAACTCAAATCTTCCTGACTCCAGCTCCAGTGCATTATCCACTGTGCCACCAACTGCCTTCAATCAGGATCATTAGATATTTGGAAACTTGGACGAGGAATGGTTGAAGGACCTAGGCATATTGTACTCAAAGAATCGGCATGGGGGAGGGAAGAGGTAGCATATTTGAAGATCTGGCATAAAGAAAGAAGAGTACATTTATAGGTTTTGGGAGCAGAACTAAAACTTATAGATAGATGTCAGACAAGAACAGATTTTTGCTCAAAATAAAGGAGGAATCTTTTAATGTTCATTATAGCTACTTTTGCAATGGCATGGAAGGAACACTGGATTCAGCTGTGCTTGAATCCTGGACCTATTGTTACCCACCTGTGTGACCTTAGATAATTCACTGAAACTTTCTGGGCTTAAGTTTGCTTATCTTTACAATAATAGATGATTTCTAAGTTACTTTCAGCTTTAAATCTTATGAATGAAGTGCTTTTTGAGGTATTGAATTGCCTGTCACTGGAATCTTTCCCCATTCCCTCTTAAGTTATGCCAAAGAAGAGAGATTATTCTTGAATAGCCTGAGAAGTTAGTGTAGATAACCTTGAAGGTTCCTGAACCTCCAATAGAAGATTTTATGATGACTAATTTATACTAATTAAAAATAAAATGCTTAGCATATTATGAACTTGTTGATGGTGAAGAGACCTTCATTTAAAAAAAAAAGAACTATTATCTTCATATCAGATGACTGACAATAAAATCTGTTTTCTTCCTTTTGGCAAAGGGTGGACTATAAATGAAATGAAGCACTTGTAGTCTGAAATCACCAATTAGTTGATTTAGATTGCTTAACTATATACTTCTTTGGTACAAAGAAAAATTCTTTGGATAAGAATGGGGTTTAGGACTTCAATGGAAAGTAGCAGTCTCAGTATATCATTTATTTAAATAAAAACTATTGATTGTATTTTAAATACTTATTGTCTCATCTATTAGATTTTTTTCTTCTTCACTAAAGGTTGAAAAGAGTCACCTAGCAAAACCTTTTTTCCCAGATGTATATAAGGAATTTGAAGAGTTGCATAAGATGGTTAAGAAAATGTGTCAAGATTACTTCAGTAGTTCTGTTCTGAGTTCTCAGAAATCCTTGGAAATAAAAAATAATGAGGTAATGGGCATAGGAAAAGAGTTTGTATTTTTAAGCATACTTTTAAAATGTCTTTTTGCAAACGAACATAGGCAATAATGTGTTTTTATTACTAATATCTTACCTACTTTTTTTGTAGTCTGCTTTTGGGATATCTTTATTTTGGATAAACTGAGGACCATTTCATAATCTGATGCTAATTTTTCATGCTTTTGTTTCTTAATCTCCTTTGTGTTCCTGACATTCTAGCCAAACTTTGCCTAATGAACATGATCTAGGCTTTCCTGCATCCCTGCTTTTGTGCATGCTATTCCTCATGCCTTCCTCTTTCCTATTAAATTCCCATCCATCCATCAGTCAGTCAGCATTTAATATCTTTTAAAGTCTAGTATTAATGCCACTTCCTCCATGATTAGCTTGGTCCACTCCTGTTGATATTTGCTTCTCTCCTTAGATCTAACATGACACTTTGTCATAATTTTGTCAGATTTTGTTGGGCATTATAATAATCAGTGTGTTTGTCTTCTATATATACTATAAAATTATAGGAATCAAATCTCATGTGAGCTCTGCATCTCCCTTACTGCTGACTATAAAGGCCTTCATAGTTTCAGTTTAACTGAATTGATGATTAGATATATATGGTATTTATCTTGGCTATGCATTTGCATCCATATTGTTTATCATTAAATGTTATTGAGTAGATAGGAAGATAAGCTGATATATTCTTTACCTATGTGATTATAAAGATTTTTGGAGAGCATCTAATGGCTGACTTGTTAAATATCTCCTTAAAATTTACTAGATGCTGCTCTTAATATGTTTTTTAAAAGTTAAATAATATACATTAAATAATTATGAAAACTGCACTGTCCAAAAACAAGGTGGTTTTTAGCATACTGGAATAAAATGCTGGACCTACAAATATCTATTGGTGGTAAAAATTAGAACTTACACCACAATAAATTAAACTGAATCCTTAACAAGCTCTTTTGATTCAAATTGGATTCTAATGTGATTTTTGTTTTGTTTTACTTTAAATTACAAAATATGGACTTCATCCTTTTCACATGCCAAAATTTTTCTTTCTCTAATGCTATATACATCCATCTAAATCCATCTCTTATAGGTAGCCCATCAGTGATGTAGCCTCTATGGAGAAATGACATTGCATCAGTTTTTAAGGGGACACTGTCAAGGTTGGTAGGCTCAAAACTTGCCTGAACCCTTTCCCCCCCCCTTCCTCTATTTTCTTTGGTTTATGTTTAAAATATCTATGTTGTCTCCTGTCCCCTTCCCTTTTCATCCTCTGGGTGTGAGTATGACCCTGGGGAAAAAGCACTTAGTAGTTCAGTATGCATGAATGTTTTTAAGGAAATAAACCAATGACTCTGCCCAGTAGGAGGAGTTATCAGTATGGAGGCAGCTTGAGGGGAAGAACCTGAGGATTTAAGCTCTGGATTGGCTCTGACTTGCTAGCTGTTTGACCTTGAGCAAATTAAAAAATTTTTTAAAATGTCTTTGAGAGTCAGCTTCCTCATCTGTAAACATCTTTGTCCTACCTCTGTTGTAAGGAGAACTAGAACACATTTTAAAAATGTGATCTAATATCAAAAAGAAATTGGCCTCAGTAGTAAGTCAGTTTCATGATGGGCTTTCAGGCCATGTGGAAGAGAACGATAAAATTTTAAGAAAACCTTTGCAGTGTCCTCTTCTAAACTTTGCTAACACCACAACTTTAATTTCTGGGAATAATCTTTTTTGCTACTAGTACTCATTCTAACAGTCTTTGTTCCCACCTGATTATATAATGACTAAATTAATAGAGATACTTTGGGCACTAAACTGGGCGTAGTCATCTAGTTATTATTTATTTGCCATTGATAACGGTTATTGTTAAATTTCTTGAATGCATGTTTTTTTTTGTTTTTTTGTTTTTTTTGTTTTTGGTGTCTAAATTCTAGGTTGCTGAGTCATTGGGAATTACAGAAGAGCTTCTACAGAAGAAAGGAAAGAATAGTATTTTGCCTCAAACTATACTCAGTGCAGCTGAAGTGGGGCTAAGTGAAATTACTGGACAGAAAAGAGAAAAAGAGGTGAGTGTGATGAAAAAGTTTTGTAGTGCTAATGAAGGGCTGCTACTTATGATCCCCCTCAATTTCCTTCCTTTAGAGGTTACTTTGTATATTTTTGTTATTTCATTTTCTATTAGCATGTTGTGTTCCCCCTCTCTCCCAAAGGTCCTTGAAGGCAGAAATTGTGAGGTTTTTTTTTTTGTTTTTTTTTTTGGTATTTGAATCCATATAACCTGTCACATAGTAGGTCGGTGATGGCAAACCTATGACGTGCATGTCAGCACTGACGCGTAGCCATTTTTGATGACACACGGCCTCATACAGAGAAGTATGGGGCCACATGCTGAGGATGTAGTATAGTGTAGTGTAGACACTTTGTGCACTATAGATGACAATTCTACCTATATTAATTTACCTATTTTGGTTTATTAAATACAATTATACATTTTTGTTACTTAAACTATAAATATTGCAAAATTATGGGTTTTTTTCTCAGAGACACATCACCCAAGTTATACTCAGTTTTTTGGCAAATTTTGACACACCATGCTCAAAAGGTTGCCCATCACTGTAGTAGGTGCTTAATTGGTGGTTGTTGAATTGAATTGAAAAAAAAAATCATTTGGAGTTAGAAGACCTGGCTTTGAATCCCAGCTCTGTTAACTTTTCAGCTTTGTGACTTGAGAATGTTACTTGACTTCTCTGGTTCAGATTTTCTTATAAAATTGGGTTAAGTTATTCAATTTATAAATAACCATTAAACATTTATTTATTAAATGCCTTCTATGTGCCAGACACTGTGCCAAAGACCTGGGGATACAGAAAGAGGCAAAAGATAGTCCTTATTCTAAAGGAGCTTACAATCTAATGGATATTAATAGAATGAATTTATTCATTTAAAAGTGTTGGATGCTCAAAAGATCAAGCTCAAGGGAATCAGTGAAAAAAAATTGAAGGAAAGTTGCCTAACATTACCAGATTACAAACTGTATTACAAAGTGGAAATCAATAAAACAGTCTGTTACTAAGAAATAGAGTGATGGATCAATGGACTAGATTAGACACATAAGAAACAGTAGTAAATGGCTATGTTTGATAAACCCAGATATCCAAGCTTTGGGGGCAAGAATGCACCATCTGACAAAAATTGCTAGGGAAACTGGAGAGTAATTTCACAGAAACTAGACATAGATGAACATCTTGTACCGTATAGCAAAATATGGTCAAAATGAATGTGATTTAAACATAAATGGTGATAAAAATAAATTAAGGGAACATGGAAAAGTTTATCTGTCAGATCTATGGATAAAGGAAGAATTTATGATCACAAAGAAGAGGATCATGGGAAGTAAAATGGATAATTTTGATTAAATAAAATTTAAAAGATTTTTATTACAAATAGAACCAATGCAGCCAAAATTAGAAGGAAAACAGGAGACTGGGAAAAATTTTTGCAGCACATTTCTCTGGTAAAAGTCTCATTTCTCAAATATATAGGGAACTGAGCCAAATTTATAAAAATAAGAGCCATTCTCCAATTGATAAATGGTCGTAGTATCTGAGTAGGCAATCTTCAAGAAGATGAAATCAAAGCTATAAATTGTCACATTAAAAAATGCTCAAAATCACCATTAATTAGAGCAGTGATTCCCAAAGTGGGTGCCACCACCCCCTGATGGGTGCTGCAGTGATCTAGGGGGGCAGTGATTGCCACAGGTGCATTTATCTTTCCTATTCATTGCTATTAAAATTAAAAAAAAATTAATTTCTAGGGGCGCTAAATAATTTTTTTCTGGAAAGGGGGCGGTAGGCCAAAAAAGTTTGGGAACCACTGGATTAGAGAAATGCAAATTAAAATAACTGAGAATACCACCTTAGATTTATCAGAAATGACATAAGTTCTAGGGCCATAGTGACAAATCTATGGCACATGTACCTTTATCCACCAGAGTTTGTTACTAGAAAGGCAAAGGAACTCTCAGGCTGAGCTGCTCTCCTCCCCCTTTCCACCATGCCTGAGGACATTTTTTCATTTTACCTACCCCTCTGCCCAGCAGCCCAATGGGAGCGCTTTATCCCTCTCCTCTCTGGGATAAGGTGGGGGTAGGGGGGGCAGTACAGCACAGCATGAGGTCTCTAGGTGTGGTTAGGACATGGCACTTGGTCTCTAAAAGGTTCACCATTACTGTTCTAGGGGATATGGGAAAATAGGTACACTAATGAACTATTGGTAGAGTTGTGAACTGATTGAACCATTTTGGAGAACAATTTGGAATTATGCTCAAAGGCTGTATAAAACTCTGCATATTCTTTGATCCAGCAGTATCACTATTAAGCTGTATCCTAAAGAGAAAAAAAATGTGAAAAGGGACTTTGTATAGAAAACTATTTATAGCAACTCTTTTTGGTGGCAAAGAATTGGAAATTGAGGGGATGGTCATCAATTGGAGAATGGCTATATGTGATTACACAAAACCAGTGTGTGTAAGAGGTAGGACTTAATATCTGACTTTTTGACTCCTGGGGCTAGCTCTCTGTCTATTATATGAGGAGTTACCTCTCTAGGTAACACATTAAGTTGGAAACTAATAGATAACATAGTAAATGTATAGAATGTTATGCTTAATAATTTTAATAAATTATTTTAAAAGAGAAAAAAGCCATTTTAATTGAATTATGTCCCATTAGTTATAAATATCGTAGTTCAGATACATTCTATTATATATGTGTTACTGCATGCTTAGCCATTCATTTGAATTAAATTAAATATTTATTAGGGGTAAAAAAGAAAAGAATGCCCCCCCCCAAGCCTCAGTCTCTGTGCTTAAAGTGTTTACATATGGGATAAAACATTTACATAGTTAAGTACAAAATAATTTGAAGCAGGCAGGATATTATTTTTTTTAAACATTTATTAATATTCATTTTTAACATGGTTACATGATTCATGCTCCTACTTTCCCCTTTACCCCCTGCTCTCCCACCCATGGCTGATGCACATTTCCACTGGTTTTAACATGTATCATTGATCAAGATCTATTTCCAAATTGTTGATAGTTGCACTGGTATGGTAATTTTGAGTCTACATCCCCAATCATGTCCACCTCAACCCATGCATTCAAGCAGTTTTTCTTATGTTTCCTCTCCTTCAGTCCTTCCTCTGAATGTGAGTAGCTTTCTTTCCCATAAATCCCTCAGAACTGTCCTGTGTCATTGCTTTCTGCTGGTACAGAAGTCCATTACATTCGATTTTACCATAGTATATCAGTCTCTGTGTACAATGTTATTCTGGCTCTGCTCCTTTCACTCTGCATCAGTTCCTGGAGGTCTCTCCAGTTCACATGGAATTCCTCCAGTTTGTTATTCCTTTTAACACAATAGTATTCCATCACCAGCATATATCACAGTTTGTTCAGCCATTCCCCAATTGAAGGACATACCCTCCTTTTCCAGTTCTTTGCCACCACAAAAAGTGCAGCTATAAATATTTTCGTACAAGTCCAGGCAGGATATTATACAGATCAGCTAAGTGGCCTCTGACTATATATACATATAAACACATATGCCTATATTTTATATATGTGTATAAAAGAAGCTAATGATTCTAAGTGGGGAGGAAATACTTTACAGGCATGTGGGATAGCCTGGGCAAAAGGCTGAGTTCAGGAACAAGAAATAAGCCATTCTGGCTGGAATATAGGGGGGAAGAAACCTAAAGCTTAAAAATAAGGAGCCAGACTGAAGGTCTTTAAATGTCAAATAGAGGAGTTTGCATTTTATTCTATAAGCTAGAGGAACTACTTTGCATTTTTGAGTAGAGGAATGATATTAGACTTTTTGATGTTTCCCTTTCCTACTTTGTAGGATTATTATGTGGAAATTATAAATCTTAAAAAAGCATTTTAGGGGGTAGCTGAATGGCTCAGTGGATTGAGAGCCAGGTCCAGAGATGGGAGGTCCTGGGTTCAAATGTGGCCTTAGACACTTCCTAGCTGTGTGACCCAGGGCAAATCACTTGACACCCCCATTGCCTACCCTTACTGCTCTTCTGCCCTAGAACCAATATACAGTATTGATTCTAAGATGGAAGGTAAAGGTTTAAAAAAAAAAGCATTGCAGAAATACAATTAGCTATTACTGGGCTAGGGTTGGTAACTCTAATTTAAAAAAACTTTGAATTGTTGTAGTTGTTTTTTTTTTGTTTGTTTGTTTGTTTGTTTTTTTTTTCAGTTCCGAATGCTACCATTTATTTATTTATCTGTCCATTCATTCATTTATTTATTTTTTTAGTTATTTATTTTTTTTAACATTTATTAATATTCATTTTTAACATGGTTACATGATTCATGCTCCACCTTTCCCCTTCAACCCCCCC
>NC_058131.1:419406857-419503751 GCF_016433145.1 Gracilinanus agilis
TCTTCCTCTCCTTCTTATAATAGTATTTGTCCCCTCTCTCTCCCATGCCCTCTTTGTGTGTAATAGAATATTCTATTTTCTTATTCGCTCAAGTTTCTCTTGGTGTCCCCTGCTATTCACCCCCTCTTTCCCATCCCCCATGCCATCTTAGATTATTTAGTGTTCCACCCTCACCCTGTTAATTATTCTTCTGATTACTATGATAGTGAATATTATAATAGTGAATAGAGTTCACTACAGAGAATTAAACATAACATTTCTCTACAAAGGAATACAGATAATTAGATCTCACTGAGGCCCTTAAAAAGGCAAATTTAAAAATTATAAGTTTTCTTTCTTTCCCCTCTGTATCTTATTTACCTTTTCAGGTTTCTCTCGATTTTTGTAGTTGGATATCAAACTTTCCATTTAGCCCTGGTCTTTTCTGTGCAAATACCTGGAATTCTTCAATTTTGTTGAATGCCCATACTTTCCCCTGGAAATATACAGTCAATTTTGATGGGTAGTTGATCCGTGGTTGCAGGCCCAGCTCTCTTGCCTTTCTGAATATTGTATTCCACGCCTTACGGTCTTTTAGTGTGGAGGCTGCCAGATCCTGTGTGATCCTGATTGGTGCTCCTTGATATTTGAATTGTTTCTTTCTGGCTTCTTGTAAGATTTTTTCTTTTGCTTGGAAACTCTTGAATTTTGCAATGATATTTCTTGGTGTTTTCCTTTCTTGATCGAATGCCGCAGGTGTTCTATGAATCCTTTCAATGTCTATATTGCCCTCTTGTTGTAGGACTTCAGGGCAGTTTTGCTGAATTATTTCTGTTAGTATGGAGTCCAGGTTTCTATTAATTTCTGGTTTTTCTGGAAGACCAATTATTCTCAAATTGTCTCTTCTAGACAGGTTTTCTTGGTCTGTCACTCTCTCATTGAGATATTTCATGTTTCCTTCTATTTTTTCAGTCTTTTGGCTTTGTTTTATTTGTTCTTGTTGTCTTGAGAGATCATTAGTTTCTACTTGCTCAATTCTAGCCTTTAGGGATTGATTTTCGGCTATAATCTTTCGGTTTTCGGCCATAATCTTCTGGTAATCGGCCATAATCTTTTGGTTTTCGGCCATAATCTTCTGGTATTCCTTTTCAATCTGGTCATTTCTGGAGTTCAATTTGCTTATCAGTTCATTTGGTTTCTGAGCCTCACTTTCCAGTTGCAAGATTCTACCTTTTAAACTGTTATTTTCTTGCCAGATCTCTTCCATTTTCCTCAAAATCTCAGTTTTGAACTCTTCCATAGCTTGTGAGTTTTCCTTATTTGGGGAGGGTCTGGATGCTTGTTTGTTCTCCTCCTCTGTTTGCTTGGTTGTCTGGATTTTCTCTGTGTAAAAGCTGTCGAGTGTCAAAGACTTCTTTTTCTTGTTATTATTCTTTCTCCTCTGAACTTCCTGTGACTGAGTAGCCATCATTAGCCCAGCAGCTTCTCAGATTTATCCTCACGCTCAGTGTCTGTCCGCGATCTATTGGCTCCTGAGGTCTGAGTTCTGGTTTTTTCCAAGGTCAAGCCCCCTGGTGGGCCCCCTTGCTTGATCCTCTGCGGGAGGTTCCTTTACAAGTCTCAGGGCGCTGCTTCCACAGTCGTATACCCGTCCACACTGGTTCCCCACTTAGGCTTTAGTTCCTGGCTGTGTCTGCCTCCACCCACGCCTCCGCAGTGCCTGTGTTCTGCTCAGCCTGCGCTCTGCGCCCAGCGTCCTGCTCTGGCGCTCAGATTTCGCGTGCCTTTTTTGGCTTAATGGGGTCCTAAGTCTTGCTGCTCTCAGGAACAGGTCCCGGAGCTGCCAATGACTCGATGGGTGCCCCAAACTTGCTCTATTTCTTTTTAGCTGGCTTCGGAGCTACAGGTGTTGTGTGTGGAGGGGGTGGGGGTGGGGCGGTTGCTCAGCCCGCGATTAAGTGAGAGCCCTTTATAGCCTGGAAATGCCTCGATTCCATGTACCTTCCACGCTGTGCCCTGTTGTGGGGTTTCTCCATTCGTCTGGACTTGTTTTTATGTCCCCTTGAGGAGTTTTGTGTGTTTTGGTCAGGAGAGGTTAAAAGCTGCTTCTTACTCTGCCGCCATCTTAACCCGGAACCTCTGAATTGTTGTAGTTTTAATTCTTAAACATTTATAGGTCAGAAAAGATAAAATTTTCATGTTGTTTAGTGAATTGGACTTTTTATTCTTAGATGCTTGAAGAAGTGATGGTGCCAGTCAAAAGAACCAGGATAGAAAGTGGATCCAAGAATGTGAATGACAATTATGTTAGTCATGGTGGACTTCAGGAGAAAACCACACCTTTGTGTAACCACGTTAACACTGAAGGTAACATTTCTTGGCTTTTTGTTGGTTGGATGGACTAATTGCTCAATAGCATTTCAGGTTATATACAAATTTTAAGAAAGTAATTTAGTCAGGACTGGCCAATTTATTACTTTCAGTGTTTGAAGGCTCCTTAGGTTTTTGTGATTCCTACTTAAAATTATATTCTCCTGAAGGCATTACTTGCTGCTTCTGTAACCTCTTTATATAACTCCCCATTGCTTACAAAATGAATATATTTTGGACCACTAAAAAAACAAACAAATAAACAACCCAGGTTGGTTGCCATGACCTACATGAAGCTTACCCAAATTTTCTCCCACCCAGAAGCTAACTTCCCCCAACACATGATATCTCTGATTTCTTTCCTTTAATAATAATATTAATAGCAAGTATTTATTTAGTACAAAATGCTTTTTATATATGTTCTTTCATGTGATCCTCATAACAACTTTGTGAGGTTGGTTTTTTAAAATTTTTTTCAGTTCATACCTTTTGTCTTAGAATGGTTTCAAAGCAGAAACTGAGCAGTAAAGGATAGGCAATGGGGGTTAAGTGACCTGCCCAGGGTCACCCAGCTAGGGAGTGTCTTGAGGCTATATTTGCTAGGTCTAGCTCTGAAACCACTGAGCCACCTAGCTGCTCCCAAGGTTGGTGTTATTATCCCCATTTTATAGATAAGGAGACTGAGACTTAATCAAGTGACTTGTCCACAAACACACAACTAGTGTCTGAGGTGGGATTCAAACTTAACTTTTCCTGACTAAGCTTCAGTGCATCCCCTTATTAACTTTCTTACTGCATTCTAGTTACTTCTATATATGTTCTGTCTTTCTTTCTGAATAGTAAGCTCTTTGAGGATAGGACATTGTCATATAGAAAAAAAGGAGGCATTTGAGCTGAACTTTGAACAAAACTGGACGTTCTTCTCAGGTATAGGTTAGAAGCTAATGCATTCTAGGCATAGGGGTTATTTGTAGGCACAGAGATAGAGACTGTGTATTACTACTGTAGCCATGGTTGTCTATAATTTGGTTAGCTGAGTGTGTAAAGAAGAATAATGAAGCCAGAAAGATACTTTGGAGCCAAGTTGAAATGCCTTTAAATGCCAAATTGAGGAGCTTATATTTGATTCCCAGGGTATAGGGAGCCTCCTGGTGTTTATGTAAGGTTCCATGTTCTATGATGTGATCTACTAAATTAGCCTTAGAAATCATTGCAAACCATGTATTGAAACTTTTCTTGTTTATTGTGACATTAACAAAACACCAATTAATCTGTTGTTCTTAACCATGTGGCTTGACGATTTCTTTCTGATTGTACATTTTTCAAATGATGTCTTTCATACCCACTAATTCTTATTTCCATTGCTTTTTGGGCATGTGCAATTGTGACTATATGTGATACCGAGTATGTTACCATGGTGGTTTTTATTATATGAATTAAAGTTAGTTTATTAAACAATTGTAAAATGTTTATATGTTCAATTTTTTCCAAATGCATTAGGTTTCAACCTCCAGCTTAATAGGCCAACCTCTCAGTTTTCAGAAGAAACTTATAATATAACAGTTGTTGATGCTGGGAGTCAAATGTTTCATGCTGGCCAGCTGCCTAAAACATTTACTGATGTAGAAGGCAAGAATGAACCTGTAGATTCTGTCGTCCTGTACCAGGCTGTTAACGGAATTCAAACTTGTTCCCAGTTAGAAAATCCAAGTGACCTGCTTCAAGAACAAACAGAGTTGTTTCCTGCGTGTGTTCAAAATCACTCCCCTGACCAGAGTATTTCTGACTTCCATACTTTATCTGATAGAAATTCCACATGGTCTGGGCATGAAATTCAAAATAGAAGAGAGAATGAAGATTGTAAATCTCATCAGGGATTTTTTAATGCAGGTAATGAGACTCATGAGATAACATCACAGCCTGAAAGAATTTTGCCAGCAGACTTTGTGACCACAGCCAGTTCATACCAGACTTCTTCAGAATCACAGCATCACCCTTTACTAGAAGCATCTCTGTCCACTGAGGGCATTTTGGAAAGTCCTGAAAATTTAGATCAGTTCCCTGAGTCATTACAGGATAATCAAAGGGAACAAGAGAATGCAATTGCTGTAAGTGAAACTCTGGCATTTGAAATTACTGATGAAACCCAGGAATTGTCTCAGGGACATGAACAGATTTTTATTCAAACTTCAGATGGGCTCATCCTGTCCCATCCAGGTACAGCTGTATCTGAGGCTAATGACATTGTTATAGTAACAGATGTTGATGGTACTGCAGTCCATATCAGCACACCTGAGGGGCTTCCTTTAGAAACTTTGGAAGCATTATTGGCAGTAGAAAGAGAGAGCAAGAGCGATGGGACTAGAAACTCATAGTTAAATGGTACCAGAACCATAGTTTTATATTTATATATAATTGTCTGAAGAGATAAGTCTATTTCAGCAAATTATATATTTTTTAATGTGAATACTGATGAAGATGAAGCTTTTAACTTATTTATAAAGAATTATCTTGTTTCTACAATGAAATGTACTTTTAAAATATATCTTGTCTGAACTGGAAATAGCTAAACATAACCAAAAACCATGCTGGTAAATATCTTTTGATTTAAAACTTCAAGAGAATTTTTGATGAATGTTGTGAAAATTGCATTATTTGCTAAATTTTGAATCTCCCCTCCCTCATGCAATTTGTTTCACTGTATTTTGACAGCGATATCTATGTTGGAAATTTTCTGATGGATAAACTTAAAAACAAACATTCTAATTTGTTAGCCCTTTCTCTAATGAGTTTTGTAAAGTATTCCGTTGGTAAATAAGTAGAATATCACCATTACTATCCCAATTTTAGAGATGATATTGAAGAACTGTGATTTAAGCAATTTTTTTGCAGTTTGTTTCAAGATGGAACCAGTGTAATATTAATTAACTATCACTGGGCTTCAAGTATCTCTGTAAAAATAAAAGGGGCTAAATTGAGTTCCCATCAAGTTTCAAGATGCATATTTTATTCCATTTTTACAGAATTTGCCCTAGTTTGTGGTGATAGTGTAGTTGAATTCTACCATGAAAAGTTGATGTTTTATTCATTATACTAAGTAGTACATGGGGAGTTAAAAAAGAAATGTTTTCCACAAAGTGTTACCAAGCCTGTTAACAATACTTAAATGAGACAATCAGAATTAGAGAAAGCAGTATATAATCAAGTACCAAAATATGTGATATAGACTATCATAGTATTTATCTTCTTAAAACACATTTTTAGATTATTTAATTTGATTCTCACAATAACATTTTCTCAGGGAACTGAGACAGATGTTACATGACAGAGTTACCGGAATCAAGACCAGTATTCAGATTTCTTGGTGCTTTTTCTATCTAAAACAAAGTTTTATTAAATTTTCTTTACACTGTTGCAATTTCCCAGTATTTGTATAGTCCACCCCCACTCCCAACACTCTCTTTGTAGCAAAATCTTAAATAAGGAATGAAAATGGCACACTGATATGTCTAGCAGTATGTCTCATTCTACACTTGTAATGCTTCATTATTAGTCTTCAGGATTCAATGTTGGGCATTGCTTTTAGCTGAGTCCTGATATTTTTTAGTGTTATTTTCCCTTACATCAATTGTGGTCATAATATAGATGTTACTTGGATTCTGCTTTTTTCATTGGTTAGTATAAGCCCTCTCGTTAATTTGAATTCTTACAGTTGTAATTTCTTAATGACACAATAATGTTTCATTATATTCATGCCAAAGTTTATTCAGCAATTTCTCAATTTATGGTCACTTAGTTTTCCTCCCTTCTTTTTGATGCCACAAAAAGTGTTGCTAGAATTAATTTTGGTATATGAGACTTTTCTCCTTGACATCCTTAGAGTATATACAGTCTGGAGTCCCATCCCCCCCTTAAGTATTATATTGAAGCCTTATTTTACATCACTATCACTGCACAATAAGACCCTCAACCTCTAGTGGAACCATCTGGAATTTAAGTTCTTTGAGAATAGAGAGATTGGGTTTTTTGGTAATTATATCTCTAATGCCGAGCACAGTACCAAGTACAGATTAGTACTTAATATTTGTTGACTGAAAACAGCTAAGTAGAGTCAAGTAAAACATTACCACATTGGCCCTATGAGAATACTAGTATTTCATTTCTTACCTGTATTCCCCACTTTTGGCAGGAGAAGGGTATGCTTCTTTGTCATTCTTGAATCTACTAATGGTGACTGCACTGATCAAAGTTCTGAAATCTTTATTTTCTTTGTTTTTCTATATGTTATCCCCATATAGATTGCTTTCGTGGTTCCTGAATATGATCTTGCTTCAGATCATATAAAAATCTTCCTAAGTTTCTCTGAAGACTTCATAGTTATATTTGTAACAGTGCAATAATTATATTCAGATACCACAGTTTATTCAGTCATTCCTCAATCAGTGGACATTTACACTTTTCTTCCAGTTCATTAAAATTTCTTCAATTTATTCTCTCTCCTACTACCCAGCCAAGGTTCTCTTATAATAAACATATATAAAAAAGGAGAAAAGCATTTCAAAAAAGGCAACCATCACATCAGCCCCTCTTGATATGTGCAGTATTCAACATTCATAGTCTTCTACTTCTTTAACAAAAAGTGGGAGGTCCAGTTTCCCACTCTTCCTCTGGATTTAAGTTTGAACATTAAATCACAGCATTCAGAAGGGATTTTTGTTCTAGTTATTATGTATATTGGCTTCCTAGTTCTGATTATTTCACTTTCCATAAGTTCATATGTCTTCCTATATTTTTTCTTCTACTTCTCTCTTACTAAAAAAGTATAGTTAGAAATGTTTTGGTATATGTGGGCTCCTTCCTTCAGGCCTTGTCCTTCATGTATATCCCTATTCTGGTGCTTTTCTAAAACCATACTATTGGATCATTTATTACAGATCATAGAATCTGATATTACTTAGTGGAATAAGTTATAAACTATTTAGATTTTAATATTTCTAGAAAAGGAATAGGGAAAATACCAAGAACTTTACCTTAAAATATTTTAAAGTAGCTACAGTGTTTTTTGGTGGGTCAGACTTCTCTGCAGCTTAAAAATTTCATAAAAATCTGTTAACAGTTTAACTGACAGATTCTAAAGTACAAAGCAGTTGAATACATTTTCATTTGAGCCACATACATATGAGATGGGTACTTCAAATACCATAATCTCCATTTTATAGATTAGGACAGGATGGGGTTGAGTTCTGGTTTGCTTATCATCATTGCTAGTGTCAGAAGAAGAATTTAAACGTTGAACATACTGAGGTATTCCCAAGTCCCAAGTTTAATATTCTTTCCACTACTGCATAATAGATGATCTAATAGAGCTTTTGGAATATTTAATATTCTGAGAAATGCTCATAGAGGAATTAATAATGAGACAGCATATCATAATGATGTAGTTGGTCTTGAAGCCAGGAAGATTTGGGTTCAGGTTGTGCTTCTGATAGCTTAATGCTCTAGGTCAAAGGCATAAAACATGTAGCCTTCAGCATTCCTGAGTGCTTCTCTGAAGCAGAGTAAAATATAATTGGGAATTATTTAATTAAAAAATACAATTAAGCAGATATTGCATTTTAAAACTAAGTCAGTATGCACCCTGCAAGGATATTCATTTAAAGATTTTTTTTTTTTTAATCCATACCTTTGGTCAGAAGAGCAGTAAGAGCTAGGCATTTGGGGTTAAATGACTTAACAAGGGTCACACAGCTAGGAAGTATTTTAAGCTAGATTTGAACCCAGGACCTCCTAAGTCTGTGCATAGAACTCTTTCCACTGTGCTTTCTAGCTGTCCCTACATAGAGATTAGCGGCCCCCATTTCTCCAAGAGTTTGACACCACTGCAGAGAAGCTTACTTTGGCAGAAGTTCTTAACTGGGAACCAATAAAAACACAGGTCCAGTGTTTATTTTTATAAAATAAAGTCCCAAGGGCACTTTAATTAGGCCTAATATGGCTTCTGTATAATTAGGGAAGTGTAAAATCTACAACAGTTTATTCTTATCCCATAGTAAAATGCTATTGCAGTGATGAAATGTCAGTCTGACCTGAAGTCAGGAGAACTGAATTCTGATCCTGGTTCTGCTGCTAACTCACTGACTCTGGTCAAATTACTTCACTTTTCTTGGCCTAATGTGGTATTGTGCTCAGCACTGAACTTTAAGACAAAGGTTCTAATATTTTTTGTGTTATTGACAGTCTAATAAAATCTATGGACTTTCCTCAGAACAGTGGAAGGAAGTGCCAAATTTCACTTACAGGTTAATGAAAATAAAAATGTAATTTTTTTTCTCATCTAAAGTATACGGACCTCATGAAATCTATCTGTGGACTCAGACTAACAATCCTTAGTTTAAGGCCATCTCTAAGGATCTAATCTAAGTCAGTATTCTGTAATTAAGAGCCATCAGTCATTGGAGTAAAATCAAAGCCATACCAAATGAAGAGAAGTTAATTTAGTGATGAGCCAGAAGAGAATGAATACCTACATGATTAAATGCAGACATATAATTTGGACCAGACCTAGGATTTAATTGGTCTAGAGCCATGATGGTGAACCTATGGCATGTGTGCCAAAGATGGCACACAGAGACCTCTCTGTGGGCGTATGCGCCGTCCCTGGTAGAGTTACCAGAAAGGCAGTAGGACTCCGGCAGAGCTGCTCCTTTCCCACTCTCCACTGCACCTCCCCACCCCAATACTTTTATTCCCTTTCTCCCCTGAGTGGAGCTCTCAGGCCTCTCCCCTCCATTTCTCCTTCCCCTGTCTGGAGTAAGGTGGTGGTGGTGGTGGTGGGGATGGCACGTGGTCTCTAAAAGGTTCACCATCACTGGTCTAGGGAACTCCTTTTGGATGGACCAGATGGGCAGCCTAGAGTCTTTAAGAGTTGACTAGAGCACTAAGATGTTAAGTGACTACTCTTGGTCACATAGCCAGTTTATTTCAGAGACAGGACTTGAACCTAGGTCTTCTGCCATGTTGCCTCAATATACAGTACATGATTATGTCATATATTGTATTATATTTACTATAAACTAGCTAGATTTTTTTAGAAGATCCACATGTCAAAATACATGAATTAAAACAGTTGACATTTATATTTTTTATATTTATTTTCCCTTGCCTTCTCTTCACCCCCCCCCCGTTCAAGTTTTGTATACATCTATTAATAAGTGAACTACCTCAACCTTGGACATTGTTAAAAGAAAAAATGAAAGTGTATGTGTGTACATGTGGCTCATAAAATAAGTGCAGGTAATGGACCATGATAGTTTTCATCCTAGAAAAATATAGTCCTTAGTAGATTTGAATAGAATACAAACAGTAGTTCATTTGAAAAAAAAAAAAAAAAAACAACCAAACCCTCACCTTCCATATTAGAATCAATACTGTGTATTGGTTCCAAGGCAGAAGAGTGGTAAGGGCTGGGTAATGGGGGTGAAGGGACTTGCTCAGGGTCACATAGCTTGGAAATATCTGAGGCAAGATTTGAACCCAGGACCTCTTGTCTTTGGGCCTGGCTCTCAAACCACTGCACCAACTAGATACCCTACATTAACATTTTTAAAAAATTCAAGAAAAGTGGCATTATGGAACAATGCCATACTTCATGAGTCATGATGAAGAATAAGTTTATAGGTTTGAAAAAAACCCCAGATATTAAGAGAGATTAAGTACTATGTGCCTACTATGTTGAAAGGGATCATCCCAAATTATAATTAGCCTGAGAGAGATAGTAGGCAGTATATGCATAACTCAGAATTCTATAACTGGATCCATTATAGAACTGTGATTTACCAGTGATTCCAGAAATATTTAACAGAGCTATAATTCGAACCCAGGCTTTGTGACTGTCAAAATCCAATACTTTTTCCCTCTATGTAATCCTTTGTCTTAATTTATGTTGACTATTTTCTCCAATACTCCACTTAACAGCAGTGAGCACAAAAACAAAGGAAGAGGAGAGGGAGCTAAGAAGAAAAGCCAGTCTTACAAAGGAATATGAAGCAGAAAGGATGAGAATTTAAAAGGAAGGAAGGTTTGGCACAAGCTAAGGGATTTTAGTGCATTAAAGGAATTGGAAATCTGGTAGAAGTATAAGATGTTGGATACGTATACAGTAGGCACTTAAATGAATGTTTTAAGAAAGCACTTTGTACAGAGCTTTAAAATTTGTAGTGCTTTATATATATAGTAACTTGTTTGGGTGTTAAAATGATTCCATGAGGTAGGTATCAGAGGTGGGTGGATCTTTAATGATGTAAGTGGCATGTCCATGGATATAGAGCTAATAAGTATTAAACAGCAACATTTGAGTCCATGTCTTTCAGATTCCCTCTCTTGAGTGCTTGAAAATAGTAGATATGGATAATGAGCAGTTACAAATGTTTGAAAGAACTGCTGTTTTTTTAAAAAATTATCAAATTTTTTAAATAGCATTGATCCATTACATGCATATCTGCCTCCAATTGCCTTTGTTGTGTTTTTTTTTTTTAACCCTTACTTTTCTATCCTAGTAACAACAGACAGAAGGGCAAGGGCTAGGCAATTGAGGTTAAGAGACTTGCTCAGGGCCACATGGCTAGGAAAGTGTCTGAAGTCAGATTGAATCTAGATCCTTTCTACTCTAAGCCTGGTGCTCTGTTTATATTACCTAAGTTGTTCTCTTTGTAACAAAAATGGTTAAGTGAAACTAACACACTATTGATATCCTATTCCACACCTATAACCCTGTAACTTTATCCTGAGAGGGAAAAAAAATTTGTCTCCAGATTCTTATTTACCTTAACCTGAAGTTTTCCCCCCATTTTCTTTTTTTTTTTTTAAACCCTTAACTTCTGTGTATTGGTTCATAGGTGGAAGAGTGGTAAGGGTGGGCAAGTGACTTGCCCAGGGTCACACAGCTGGGAAGTGTCCGAGGCCAAATTTGAACCTAGGACCTCCCATCTCTAGGCCTGACTCTCAATCCACTGAGCTACCCAGCTGCCCCTCCCCATTTTCTTTCCATGAAACATCTCTTGATTCTGTTTTCTTCGCTCTATGTAAGTTCATACAAATATTTGTTTTTGTAACTCAAATTTGTTGTTTCTACCACAAAGTGCTATTAGTATGCGGCTTTCCCCACTTTGACTTCATTTCATCATAGTCCTAGTGGTAAATGGATAGCTGGGTCAAAGGGTTCAAATAGTGACTTTTCTTGAAAAGTGGACTGGTTGGTCTAATGCAAAGCTCCATTACCAGTACATATTAAGTGTTTCTATCTTCCTACTTCAACACTGCCGATTTCTGATTTTTTTCCATGTTTTTCAGTTTAATGTGAGGTGAAACCATTGTTGTTACAATTTTTATCTTTTAATGATTTGCAATAATGTTTTGTTAATTGCATTTCTTAATTCTAAAGGTCATTTGTTCATATCTCTTCGATCACTTATCTTTTAGGAAATGGTCTTGGTTCATATTTTTGTATCGATTTCCTATTGCAGATTTTATTCCTTTTTTAAAAAATTAAACTATTTTTCTTAATCTAGTTTCTCTTTATTTGTGCAAATGCTTTTAAATTGTATGTAATTCAAATGCTCTTTTATGAATACCTCTAACCCAGTGATTCCCAAAGTGGGCACTATTGCCCCCTGGTGGGTGCTGCAGCGATTCAGGGCGGTGGTGATGACCACACTTTTTTTGTATTACATTATATTCTGAGTTCAACAAATAGTTTCATAATTTCAAGGGGGCACTAAGTAATATTTTTCTGGAAAGGGGGCGGTAGGCCAAAAAAGTTTGGGAACCACTGCTCTAACATTTGGTTTAGAATTCTCCCAGCTATAATTGTAAAAGGTTACCTCCTTTCATTGTCCTGATCTCACTCCACTGTGGATGTTTTTTGTTTGTTTTTTTTAAGCAATGCTACTTTTATATTTAGGTCAATTATCTCTTTGTAACTTACTGTAGAAATGTGCAAGTGCTGCTCTAAACATTTTCTCCTAAACGTGGCCAATCTTCCTAGTAGTTTTTGTCATATAAAGAGGGTCATAGTTATAAAAGCACATACTGAATAAGTAACTATCAACTTTAAAAGTTACTACTAACGTAGTGGTAAGAGATTCCTAAGGCGAGATTGAAGCAACTCAATTTTAAAAGTGAGGGGAGAGCTCTGGCATTGGGGGAAAATGAATGAGGCAACAATGGGCCTATGTTAGAAGATCTGAATGTTTTAATGGGGAGAGAAAGGTTCATTGTGGTGTAATGACTGAAATTCTTGAGGCAGTATTGCTTAATTTTAATTTATTAATTGACTGGTCAAGATCTCTTAATCTAGTCATTTGTCTCTCTACAATCCAAAAGAAAAAGGTCCTCCTTCCTCTGGTGTAGTCCCTTCCCATGACATCTCTGATTGGTAAATAGCTACTGAGAAGGTGGACTTGTAGACCTCATCTTCTTCCTCATGACTTCATCTCAAGAAGGGTGTATCCTTGCTGGGACCTGAAGATGTCACCACTGCCATATGACCAGACCACTGTACTTAAAGTCATTTCAACGTGGCTACTTATTCCACTCTTAATTTCTCAACTGGGTCAGAGTTCACTATGGCTGGCCAGCTCTGCCCTTAATCTTCTTATCTTTAATAAAGACAAAATATCCCAACCCATTTTCGTAGCATGGGGGAGAAATTGGGTGTAGCCACAGGTTAGAAATGGCTAAAGGGGAAAGTTTCACAATCCAACATTAATTTTCCACACTGGTATTGTTGTAAGTCTGGGCTTAAAAACAAAATGGTTTTGGAAAATTATAATGCTCGATGTCCAGTTTCAAGTAGCATGCTTTCCACATCAAGCTTGCTGTTTTCCACATAAGGCTGGTACAACCACATAGATAAGTAGCTTAAGATAAGATCTTGGTTTGTAGCATGGGCAAGTTCTTCAACAATGGTGCGTTTGAGGAGTATTTCCTTCTTGTACATTTCTGAAAGCTTATGTGAAACTTTATCTGAAATATAAGGAAAATGACTTAAAAGGTTTGACAGCTCACATGGCACAAATAAAGGTTCACATTTTTATTTAGAACTTTATAGTTTACAAATATTTTTTTCCTCCAACAACCCTGCTAATTCCCACTTTAAAAATGGTAAACTTGAGGGGCAGCTGGGTGGCTCAGTGGATTGAGAGCCAGGCCTAGAGACGGGAGGTCCTGGGTTCAAATCTGGCCTCAGACACTTCCAAGCTGTGTGACCCTGGGAAAGTCACTTAACCCCCATTGCCTAGCCCTTATTACTCTTCTGCCTTAGAACCAACACACAGTATTGATCCTAAGACCAAAGGTAAGTGTTTAAAAAAAAAAAAAAAAAAAAAAAAGGAAACTTAGTCCCAAAAAGGCTAGATGACTTGCCCAAGGTCCTTAATAATAATGTTAAGATTAAATGGCTAGCATTTCTGTAGGGCTGTAGAGTTTGTGAGAGGCATTACAAACACAATCTCTCTAAGCCCTTTTAATTACCCTGTTAGTTTTAAGTGTTAAACGGACCCACCTGGGTAATTAGATGTAGGTAATTCTAGTTGGTTTATGCATTTGGGACATAAACAACTTGCAAAAAAGTAAATTGAAATAATAAATTTAAATTTAAATCTAGAGCAACTGGTAGTAAATGCATGTCAAATCAAAATACCTTTTCTTCCATCAGTTTAAAGCTAAAGGACCAAACCAGCACCTAAAAATAGTTTTCTTTTGAATTAAAAAAAGTTAGATCTTGTATAAGTGAATTCATTTGCAGTTCAACATGGTTGTTGTGAGGAATGTTCTTTGTAAAAAAAGGTCAACTATGTTCATTAGACTGATCAAGGAGTTAGTGTAGTAGAATGGACCAGAAAAGTCAGAAGAACTGGATTTGAGATCTTGTTGCAGAACTTTGTACCAATCAATTTCTCTGAGCCTAGTTTCTTCTATAAAAGAGGGATGATAATATGTATCCTATTCACTCCACAGGGTTGTGGTGAAGATCAAATAAAATGAGATGTGAAAGCCCCTTATAAACTAATATGTAATGGTTAAGGTAATATAATAATATTTATCATTTGATATGGGACTCAGAATTTATCCTAAAATTTTTTTAAAAGCAGCTCCTCTACTCTTATGTCCATAAGTCCTGCTCTTCCCCCCTCCCCCAAAGAATAGATTTCTGTTAATGTAGAAGTATTTTTGAAGCCTTAAAAATGGGAACCAGCTTTATGAAGCTCTAATAATGTTTGAATCTTATAGAAGATTTCATAATTCATACAGTATTTTCACATCCACTACTTGATTTAATCCTCATAAGATCTGAATTAACTATTCCTCACTGAGTCATTACTATATTAGAGACGCAAATTAAGGTTCAGATGGCTTATATTACTTGCCCACAGCCACTCCTTTGCCAAGTTGCAAAGGTAAACTTTGGAGCCTGGATTTTTGTTAGGTCCACATTCCTGTATGTTGCCTGTGTGCTCTTTCTTGACTTTTAGGCAATCGAGATATTCAATTAAGAAGTACTCCTTTCTAGCTGGCCCCTCTCCTTCTAAGGATGAATTCTTAAATTTAAGTAAATAATTTAATTAATTAAAAAATTGAAATTTATCAATTTAATTTGAATTAAATTCTTAGAATTGATTTCAAAGCACAGTATAATGGAAACCACTTTGAAATTGTATCATTTACATGTTTTCAATCTTATTTCTTCTCTCCACTGTGGCTCAAAATCAACAATTTCATATTACTTACAGAAGTAGGTTGTGGGCCATGTATGGAAAAGGGGTGTTTGATCATTTCCATTTCCACGATGGTAATTTTCTAGGTTGCAAATTCCTTTAGTGGTTGATGTTAACTTTTCCATTTTCATCTGTATCTTAGCCTGGAGAAGATAATTTTTTTTAACCGAGCATCTTAATGTGAAATCTGCTTTAATCTCAAAATCAGTAACTAATTGAATTCAGGTTAGGAGCTTAAATGGAGATGTTTCAGATGACATTTCTAACTCACAAATATGAATTAGTTTTTTTAACAGGGATTTTTTTATGAAGTTTACATCTGAGGGGGCAGCTGGGTAGCTCAGTGGATTGAGAGCCAGGCCTAGAGACAGGAGGTCCTAGGTTCAAATCTGGCTTCAGACACTTCCCAGCTGTGTGACCCTGGGCAAGTCACTTGACCCCCATTGCCTACCCTTACCACTCTTCCACCTATAAGTCAATATACAGAAGTTAAGGATTTAAAATTAAAAAAAAAAAAAAGTCTACAACTGAAATATAGATAGTTCTCCACATTTTTTGTGTTCATAAATTGAGGCTATTTTCATTTTTGGAAAAGCCAGAGGTTAAAGGATATGTAATTGGATGGGGAATCTATTAAGCTAGTTCAACAGTAGCTTTTTCTTTGTTGGGAATTGCAGGTGGACCTTGCTGTACTATTTTTAAAAAACCTAGTCAAAAATAGAAATAATAAGAGACTGGGCTATGTCACATTTGGGAAATAGTAGATTGGGTCACTGAAAGCTTTTTTTTTTTTGCTTTTCTTGCTGCTACAAAAGTCTGTCTTCAACACCAGAGTCTTTTGGTGACTCTAAATGCAATACCCTTTTCCTTTGTGTCATGTTACAGAGGAAAAGAAGTCCCAGAAAAAGGAAGTACCTTGCCAGTGATCACATAATGAGTTTATATATATATATGTGTATATATATAACTTTCCTTGTGTAAGAATTAACTTTCTACTTCTTTTCTATTAACTTGCCAATACACTAAAGTAGTGATGGGCAAACTACAGCCTGCTAGCCAGATTGGGGGGGGAGCCTGAAATGTTCTGTCCCTGCACATTATTCCTAATCTGACGAATACAATGAGTATTACATACAATGAAATACAAATGAAATGAATGAATACAATGAACCTTCCAAAGAGTTGCCTTAGAAACAGACTGACAGATGAGCATTTCCTTTCCTTTGGCTCCCTCTTTAAAACGTTTGCCCATCACTGCACTAAAGCAAAATAATTAAAAAGATCAAACAAAGCAGATACACTTTAAAAGACAGACTTATCTTTTGATTTTATAGTCATTTTCTAACACAAAGGTAGGATGCAAATTGTTATTCAATTCAATTGACATGTATTAATTGCCATACAGTGCAGTAGGAGAATATGGCTAACCTACAAATAATTAAAACACAGTAAATACATAAGAAAGGTGAGTTGGACAAACAAAGTTCTTTGAAAAGAATCCAAGAGACTGGAGGCAGTTTCCTGGAGAAGCTGTTCTTTGAGTCTACAGTGAAAGCTAAGAAGTCACCAGGAGGCTAAGTAGAAGAATGGCAGATTACATTTCACAGCTAAATTCTTAAAATCACACTTGGATATGACAGAACTCATAGTATTAATCAATTCTATTCTTACACAAAATATTACATATCATAAGAATATGTGTAAATCTAATCATGTCTGCATCATTACTGTAATGCATGTTGTAGATGGCAAAAATATGAGAGTACTTTGTAAGCCTTTTGATAAGCAAGAAGCCTAGATTCCTTGGTAGCTATTGAAATCAAAGAATTTAAACTATTCAATTTTTCATATTTCAGGGGTCATTTAGCTAGTTTTTAACATGCTACTGACTGGAGGAATAACTTCTTTAATAAGGATCAATTAGTGCCAGGCACTATCCTAAAAGAAGCAAGATACCCCTTGTCCTCAAGGAGCTTACAATCTAATGGGGGGGGGAGGGACAAAATACAAACAAATATATAAAAAGTAAGCTATATGTAGGATAAACAGGAAATAGTTGAGACCAGAATTAAGAAGGATTGGAGAAACTTCTAGTAAAAGACAATTTTATTTGAGAGGAAACTAGGGAGTTTAGGTGGAATGGAAAAGCATAGGTAGATTTGCAGGTAGATGATGCAATTAGGTGGTACAAGTCCTGGAATCAGGAAAATTCATCTTCCTGAGCTCTAACCCAGCCTCAAAGGCTAGTTGTGTGACCCTAGGCAAAGCCACTTAACCCTGTTTGCCTCAGTTTATCATCTGTAAAATGAGCTGAAAAAGGAAATGGCAAACCACTCCAGTATCTTTGCTGAGAAAACCCCAAATGGGGTCAAGAAGAATCAGACATGACTAAACAACATTAGGCAGATTTGAGAATCATCAGCATATTCGGTTTGAAGACAACTATTATGTACCTGACAAATCTTAACATCTCCAATTCCTTAAAAATGTTCTTTAAATAGCATGTATTTAAGTCTCCTTCAGATCAAAGGTAAAAAAATCACAAAGACCATGCTATTTATTTCAAAAGAGAGAGAATGAGTCAACTAAAGGTATTCTTTGAAGATACTTAGGCTATATTCAAAAGGAAAGTTACTGATTTTATAAGTATATAAACTTACAAATAAGTTTATAAATACTTGATGAGAGTCTTCAAGACAGACACTTAGGAAAAAAAAGCAGAGACAGATGATTACAAGTGAAGAAAAGCAAAACACAGAAGATCTAGCATTGAGAAAATAGTAACTGGACATATGGTAGCAACGGGATAATGAATATTGAAGACCTAGGCTTATATTCTGCCATTAACATTGAGTACTGACTTTGTGATCCTAGGAAGGTCACTCAACTTTTTAGTGCAAGTAATAATACAAGTTACAGAGTAGGTTTTGAGTGAGGCCTGTGTCACTGGAGGGAGTCTGTGCACCAGGAGCTCCTTACACTTCTCTCCAGAAGGGAATGAGGAAGAAGGGTCTTCTTCCTCTAACATTAAATCATAGCTTCTCTTCCTCATGGTGCTAGAAGGAAGATTATAAGCCATAAAAGGTTTGATATCAGTAAATCTAGGGGAAGAAAGTCCAAGGATATTTAGCATAGGAACAAACAGGTCCTGAGTCCTGAAGGACAACTATGTAATAGAACAACTACAGTACTGTAGGCTAGACCCTAAGAGAACATTGTTTTGTTTCTCTTTAATGCAATATTTCTATTTATCTCTGTCTTATCTTCCCAAAATGCAAACCCCAGGAGGGCACATACCAAGCCCAGCAAAATACTCAGTACATAATAAGGTACTGAAGAAATGGATGGTGAACCTGAGTCATCAGATGCTAAAATTCTATTTAGTAGTCTGGCTAATAAAGCAGATTAAAATGTGATACTACTTACAAAATTCTATTCCAACACCTCATTATGCCATGGAAATGGTTCTTACTCCAGAATCTGGCTGAAACTAGAATGGAAAGTTTGGTAGGACCCAGTCATCTTGAAAATCTTCAAGTAGAAGGCTGTATATCTTATCCTCAAATCCATTTAGTCACATTTGAAGAGGTTCATAAATAGAATTTTGTGGTGAATTGTTGGGTGACACAGCAAAATTCATAACTTGAAGGGGTTATGCTCTACATAGAAGGATGGAGTATTCAAAATGACATTGCAGAAGCCTGATTATAGAAAGATTTCTAATGTTTAAATAAAATTTAAAACAAACAAAACAACCATATTTAGTCATTTCAAGAAATAAACTTCCACATATATTTATGTCAAAGTTTATCCCTTGAAGACACCATGTAGATAAGGAATTAATCTATATTAATTGGACAAAAACTTTAGTTACTAAACTTGTGAGGATGATCTTAGCTTTTAGACTCTTACCAAGTTTTCCAAGGTGTCATGAAGTTCCTTGCACAACATCTCAAGATCCTCATTATATTTTGGATATACTTTTTGAGAATGAAATCCAGAAGCAATGCTGTTGCATTCTAGTTCTAGCTTGTCTTCAGTACTATATAAACACAGAAAGCAACAAGAATACAAAACATTATTAAACACTGTTCAACAGAGTGAATACTAGAAAGCCAGAACCACAAATAACATCTTAGAGTTAAAGGAAATTTATCTGAACTACATCTGAAACAAACTTGTATGCAGTATTAAGGACAGGTCATACATAGGATTAGGGGATTTAGAGCTGGAAGGAAACTAAAAGATGACTCTAACAGTGCCCACCTCAATTTTTTTGAGGAGGAAAATGAGGTCCAGAAAGAATTAGTGATTTGTTTAACATCACAAAATCAGGAGAGCAGGGATTTGGGCTCAGCTTCTTTTTACCCTGACAGCCTGTTGCTACCCTGCTTTTGCCCGAACAAATAGAGTGGCAGAAGAGTCATTCAAGTAGCATTACCTTTATTGCTGTAATGAAAAATGCCTTTCAACTACTCTTCCTACTTAACAAATCATTTTAGATTAAGTAGAACATGTGTAAACCATTTGTTTATGCAAATCCATAAATTTTTATGTTGCTTTGCTGTATTATATTTCAAAACTCTAAATATTTAATTTTCATTTCATTCAATCTACTTATTATTTCCAATATGTTCTACCTGCTGCACAAGATGGCCATTCAGTTTTTCATTAATAAAGTACACTTATTTGTTGTACAATATACCTAAATATGGTTACTTCTGAATAAAACCGAGTTGATAATTTCTATCTTTGGAAAAAAAACAAAAGACTAAAGCACTCTACCTAATCACTAAGTGAAAAAAAAATTGGAATGAGAGAAATGTAAAATAAACTACTTGTGTTTTGAACTCACAGCACATTTATTTTGATGTTTCCTATTTTGTTTGCAATAGAAAACCCCATGTTGTTGAGAGTCTCCCATTTCGATAATAAGTTGTGCCAGTCTGCTGCATTATCTTTAATTTTTCTTGCACTGACAGATAAGACAGTCCTTTTGGGGGTAACCATGCCAGAGTTCTTCACTATGCAAAGAAAAAGACAGAAAAAAAATCATGCTTCACTTTATTAAAAAGTAGGAGAAATTTGTTTAGACTGGAATTACTTTTATAACATTTTTTCTTTCACAGGATGTCAGAAGATGGAAGGAGCTTAACAATTATAAAACTATTGGATGCAAAGAGAACACAGAAACCAAAAATGAAATGTTAAAGCTAGTAGGATCTTTTAGCTAAAAAGAGGAATGGAAGGGTGGAGAAGAGGAATGTATTAAGAGAGGAAAGAAAGGAGAGGAAGAATGGGAAAAATTATCTCACATAAATGAGGTGAACAAGGAAGAGTTTATACAATGATGGGGGGTGGGGAGGAGAAATGGCAACACTAAAACCTCATTCTTATTTGAACTAATTCAAGGAAGGAAGAATATATACACACCCATAGTTGGTAAGGAAATTCAAATCAAAAGAGATAAACGGGGAAATTTCATTTTGTTAAAAGTTATGATAAGCAGTAAATTAATATCAATATTGAAGATATTGCTATCTGTGCCAAATGTCATAGCATTTAAATTCTTAAAAGAAAAGTTAAATGAATTACAAGAGGAAATAGTAAAATTATAATTGTAGAGGACCAAAATTTACTCTTTTCAGACCTAGACAGACCTAACCATAAAATAAACAAGAAGTCAAGTAAAAGAACAGAATTTTAGAAAAGTTAGATATTGTGGCATACCAGGTATATAATCATGAAAGTATTATTGATGCATGTTTATTGTAACCTATCTGCTCAAGTATAAGACTCATGGTCATTTTATTTCTGGATCATTGTATGTAATTGGTACTCTGTAAATCCTAACCACTCTCCAAACCATATGGTCAAGAGAATTCCTGCACAAATGGTCCTAGCTAACACTTTATTAGACCACATTCCTTTACAGCTCACATGTTTGATTAACCTCCTCCTCTTTGATCATGTAGTTGGCTACTGAGTCAATGTTAAATCCTATACCATGTCACATGTTCATTAGCTACCTCCCATTCCACATTCCTTGACACCCCAATAAAAGTTTGGGAACACATGCAACTCTCTCTACCACCATCAGAAGAGCAAGCACCCTGAATCCCATGTTCCTGAAGCCATTGACTCCTGAGTCTTTGTTCCTTTGTTGTGTACTCTCTCTTTCTCTTTCTGTTTTCTTTACTCATCCTCCCTCAGTTTCCAATTCTCCTCAGGTGTCCACCCACAAATATATTAATGTGTGGTCACAGGCAGGCACAGATATGATACATCTCTGGAGAATACTGATGGAGTTTACTTATTTCTCATCTGTGTATAGCACCTTTACAAAAATTGACTGAAAATTATAGCATAAAAACCTTACAAATAGAGAGAAGCAAAAATATTTAAGTGAAATCTTTTCAAACTGGAATGCAAAAAAACCCCCCTACATTCAATAAAGGGCTTTCAAAACACAGATGAAAAATTAATTGGAAACGAAATAATTTAGTCCTAAAGATGAGTGCATCAAAGAATAAACCATAAAAACAAGCAATTTTTTTTAAAGATAATGAGAACAATGAGAATTTAAGAGCTACAAAGCAATACTTAAGGGGAAAAGTATATCTTTAATTGCTTACAACATTAAAGAGAAAGCAAATCAATGGACATGCAACTAAAAAACCTTTGAAAACCAAGAAACAAAAAACTTCCAATTAAACATCAAAATAGGAATCCTGAAAAACCAAAGGAGAAATTAATAAAACTGAAAATAAAAAGCCTTCAATGAACTACTAAATAAAATTATAAGTTATTTTTTGAAAAACAAAAGATAAAATACTGGCCAATCTGATTCAGAAAAAAAAAATACTTCCAAATTACTGACCAGGATCATGAATGAAAAAGATTCATTCTGAAAAAAATTCACAATCAATGAAGAAAAGCAAATATTAGGAGGTATTTTGCCCTTAGTGAATTGAGAACCAGGCCTAGAGATAGGAGGTCCTGGGTTCAAATGTGGCTTCAGACACTTCCTAGCTGTGTGACCCCGGGGCAAGTCACTTGACCCCCATTGCCTAGCCCTTACCACTCTTCTGCCTTGGAACCAATACACAGTATTGATCCTAAGAAAGAAGGTGAGGGTTTTTAGAAAACAAACAAACCAATAACCACAAAAAACAAACTATTTGAAAGGGATGATATTTATAAAAATATAAATTGGCGAGATTAAGAGAACAAAAAAAGAATATTTAAAGAATTACATCTTTAGGAAATAAAATTGAACAAGACACAAGTTATAATTAACTTCCAAAGAAAGAAACCTCAGGAGAGATCAATTTACATGTAAATTCAACCAAATATTTAAAGACCAATTAATTCCAATAAAATAGGTAGAGGAGTCCTACCAAATTCCTTCTATGACAGATTTTAGTCTTGATACCTGGACTTCAGAGGGTCAAAACAGAAAGAACTATAGACAATCTCCCTAATGTTCTTTGACCATGTGTATTTCTACCAGAAATTCAAGACTAGTTAAATATTAGGAACCTATAAGCATAATTGACCAGATTAATAAAAAATATTAATGATCATTTGAATAGAAGAAAAAACGACCAAATATAACATCTATTCCTTTTAAAAACACTAGAAAACATAGGAATATTTTCCTTAAAATGATAAGTAATATCTATCTAAGACCAAGAGCTAAATTTGTTATTCATGTAATTGGTAAAAACAAAATAATAAAAAAAAAATAAAACCAAGAACTAGCATTAATTGTAACGGTGATAAGCTAAGACTTTTCTAAGATCTGGGGTAAAGGAAAAATGCCCTTTAAAACCATTACTATTCAGTTTTGTACTAGATGTGCTAGCTATGGCACTAAGACAAGAAATTGATGAGGTTGCTGGCAAAAAGGAAACAAAATGATATGAGGCTTTACTTAGTGAACCCTAGAGCAGTGATGGGCAAACTACCAAATATGGGCCCCCTGAAAGGTTCTATCCCCAGGCAACATTATTCCTAATCTGAGGAACACAATGAGTAGGATACAATATAATGAAACTTTGCAAGTGTTGCTTAGAAACAGACTGATAGATGAGCATTTCCTTTCCTTTGGCCCCCTCTTTAAAAAGTTTGCCCATCACTGCCCTAGAGAATCAACTAAAAAATTAATTTAACAATTAAGAACTTTAGCAAAGTTGTAGGATATAAAATAAACACATCTGTAATATCAACATTTCTGTAGACTACCAACAAAATCTAGTGACAAAAGAAATGTCATTTAAAATAATTCTGGAAAGCACAAAATACTGGCGCATCTACCTGCCAAGGCAGACACTAGAACTATATGAACATGGCTACAAAACATTCTTTACACAAATAAAGGCACTGTTAAATAACTGGAGAAATATTAATTTCTCATAGGTAAGCTGAGTCAACATAGTAAAAACGACTATACTACATAAACTTATTTATTCGGTGTTATACCAATCAAACTCTCAAAGAATTACTTTATCATGCTAGAAAAAATAATAAAAATAATAATAAAAATAATTTAAAAAATACTGGAGGAATAAAAGGCTAAGAATATCTTGGGACAGTGATGATGAACCTTTTAGAGATGAATGCCCAAACTGTAACCCTCATGCCACATGTGAGCCCCTTTTTACCTCTTTACCCCAGACAGGGGAGGGAGGAAACACTCCCATTGGGCTACTGGGCAGAGAGGCAAGTGATGAAAGAAATGTCCTCAGGCCGGTGTGGAGAGGGGGGAGAGAGCAGCTCCCTCCAGCATGCTCTAGCACAGGGGTCAGCAACCTTTTTGTCCGTGAGAGCCATAAACGCCACATTTTTTTAAATGTAATTTCGTGAGAGCCATACAGTGCTCACAGTGCGCGCTCCTGTAACAGCACCTGAAAAAAATTGACTTTATAGCTCCTGCAGAAAGAGCCAGATATGGCTCGAGAGCCATACGTTGCTGACCCCTGCTCTAGCGCATGTGCCATAGGTTCTCCAACATGGATCTAAGGAATCAGTGAGAAAAAGGGAAGGAGACCTAGTAGTAAGAGATCTCAAACTCTATTACAAAACTATAATTTAACAAGTACCGAGTAAGAAACAGATAAGATGATCAGTGGAACAGTTTAAGTATACTACGTGCAGAAGTAACATAGTAACCTCATATTTTATAAACCAAAAGATCCCTGTTACCGAGGCAAGAGTTTGTTATTTAACAAAAACTTTTGGAAAAATTGTAAAGTAGTCTGTCAGAAACTAGATATAGAACACCAAAAATAATGGATAAGCCCAAAAAGGATACATGCTTTAGATATAGTGACATCATTAACCAGTTAGTAGAGTATGAAAGAAATTCTGTCAGATCTAAGGCTAGGGGAAGAGTTCATGACCAAACAAGAAACAGAGGTTCATAGTAGATAAAAATAGGTAATTTGATTATATAAGACTAAAAAGTTTTGTACAAACAAAACCAATGCAGCTAAAATGAGAAGAAAAGTTTGAAACTGGGAAAAAAATCTCTGCAGTAAGTTTCTCTGAAAGAGAAAGAAAGAGGTCTCATTTCTAGGATATACAGAGAATTGAGTCAAACTTACAAAGATAAGAGCTAATTTTCAAGTGATGAAATGCCAAAGAATAAGATTAGGCACTTTTACAAGTAGCCATATAAAAAAAAAGCATTCAACCAATGCATATTATTTATTTTAGATAATTAGGATAATTAGAGAAACAATGAAACCAACTTTGAGATACTGCCTCACATCCATCAAATTGGTTAAGAGGACAAAAACTTTGTCAGAGGTTCTGTCGGAAAACAGGCCTACTAATGCACTTTTGGTGGAGATCTCAAATATTCCACTATTCTGAAAAGCAGTTTGGACCTCCGTCCAAAAATCTCTTATTAAACTGTGCAGAGCCTTGCACCCAGAAATACAGTTACTCAGGCTATACCTCATAGAGATCAAAGAAAGAGAAGTACCCATATGTACAAAAATATTTATAGCAGCTCTTTTTGTGATGGCAAAATACTGGAACCTGACATGATGCTCATCATTTGGAGAGTGGCTGAACAAGCTGTGGTATATGAATGGGGGAGACTACTGAAAGAAATGAAGATGGGGATGTTTTTAAAAAGTATATGAACTGATGCAAAGTGAAACGAGTAGAACCAAGAGAACAATTTAACAGCGATATTGTAAAGATAATCAACTTTGAAAGACTAAATAAGTGAGCAACAGTGATCACAATTCCAAAGAAATCATGAGAAACATGCCATCCATTTACAGAGAGTGAGAGGGGTCGGGAGTGGGGAAGAGTGGGTAGGGAGAGAACTAATGGACTGAAGCATACTTTCTTCTCTTTTGTTTGTACACGGCTAACGTTTTTGTATGATTACATATTTGTAATGGATTTGTCTTTCTTGCCTTTTCCATAGGTGAAGGGGGAAAGGAGAGAATGTGATACTGAAAATAAAAATCGAATTTTAAAAAAAGGCAGTTTAATTGTTACTTCATAACTCTAAATTTGCATCACTCACCATCCATAACTTTAGCGACCAAGAGGGTTCAGCGCAAACCCACGAAACTCAGAGAGAAGATCTGGAACCAACCGGAAGCATGTATTGTCACTTCCGTCCTCTACTTTCCCACATCAACCGCCACTGGCGGCAGTTCCGCTTGAGCTTGCTCCGCCCCGTGCCGGCAGCCTTGACTACTGTTGCTACCCGGCGCTGACTGGTCCCGCGGCCGTGCAAGGAACGGGCTCCCATAATCCTCTGCGTGCGGGGCTCGTCTTCTCCGACCCCGCCCACGACGCCCGGCCGGGGAGGACCTGGAGAATGAGGGTCCCATCTCGGTGTCACCTGAGGGAGGTGAGTCCTGCGGCACTGAGAGGCGGGAGGAGGCCAGGGTGAGCATGGGGACTCCGGGAGGTGGCGTTCCTGAGGAAGGGTCCCTCTGGCTCCCCACCCGACTGTCTTCATCACAGCGGAGTCCCTGAGCTCTGTTATCATTCTCCTCCGCCTTCCTCCAGGATCAGCGGCCACCCCTCAGCCCCTACACTCAGTGTAGCCATCCCAGGCTCCTCACCTTCCATCTACAATAGACCATCCCTGTCTCCTCATCCCCAATTACATTATAACATCTTTGTCTTCTCACCCCTCACCTACAGTATAGCCAGCCCTGTCTCCTCATCCCCACCTACATTATAACATGTCTCCTCACTCCCAACCTACATATAGCATCTGTCTCCTCACTCCCAGCCTACATTATAGGATGTCTCCTCACCCCACCCTCTCAGTGTAGCCAGCCCAGTGCTCTCACTCCCAACCACAGTGTAGCCGTCCTTGTCTTCTCACTGCTTACTCACAGTGTAACCCACTCCTGTCCCTCTACTCCCAGTGTAGCCATTTCAGTGCCCTCACTTCTCACACCCAGTGGCAGTCATTCTGTTTTCTCACTCTCACCTCTGTGTAGCCATCTCTGTACCATAACTCTCCACTCTCAGTTTTATCAGGCATCTTTATCTTCTCATCCTACCCCCCCCAACCCATTTGTAGCCTATTTTTGTCCCTTCACCACCCCATCTCCAGTTTAGCCATCCTTGTGCCCTCACCGTCATTGTAGTTATCTTTGTTTCCTTACCTCTCAAACCTTGTATAGCTATACGTGTTCTCTCATCTTTCTACTCCAGTGTAATCATCCCTTTTATGTTTCAACTGTGTCAAGCATTTGTGTTAGTCACTGTTTATACAAAGACAAAAATAAAACAGTCCCAACCTCAAGGAGCTACAATGTATCCTTCTCTGTCCCCTTCTTCCCCTCTATCATTAACACATCTGTCAGTTCATTTAAAAAAAGTGAATGACATTGAGGGATATGCAAAATTTAAATATAACATAGTTCCATCTCACAGAGCTCAAAGCCTAGTAAGGGATATAAAACACATCTAAACATTATAAAATAATAATAAGTGTATTAGAGAAAAAGTTACTGTAAAAGAGTATATAGTAGGTGGGAGCAGTTATTGCCAAATGGAAGGCTTCTTGGTGATAGGACATTTGTGTTAGACTTTAAAAAGATGGAAATGAATAGAAAATTTACATGAGTGGAATAATGTTCTAAATATGAAGAAAATGCATTAGTCAAGCATTTAGACCCTGCCTTCAAGGAAACCAAGGATTCTAAGAGGTAGAAATGTGTAAGAACAACCAGAGCAAAGGGATGGAGATAGGAGATGGAATGTTATTTGTGGCCATTGCAAGTAGGCCAGTAGAATGCATGGGAGGGGAATGAGATATAAAAAGCTTATGAAAGGCAGCTAGGTAGCACTTTGGATAGAGGACCAGACCTGGGAGGACCTGAGTTCAAATTTAGACTCAGCCACCTCCTGGCTCACTGATGCAGGCAAGCCATTTTATTCCAGTTGCCTAACTTTTGCCACTCTTCTGCTTTAGAATTGATACTAAGACAGAAGGTAAGAAGAAAAAAAAAAAGAAGTTTATGAAAGTAGTATGGAGCCAGGTTATGAAGAGCAATTCAGAGTCAGAAAGGTGAGTTTATATTTAATCCTAGAGATGATAGGTGGCCACTGGAATTTACACGTTCAAATTTGGGCTTTATATTTTGGCAATTGTATGAAGGATGGATTGGGGTGGGGAGAGACTTGAGGAAGGGGGACCAATAAGCAAAACAACTGTCTGGATGAGCAGCAAGTGGCAGGAAAGGACATATGTAAGTGATGTGGAATTAGAAATGAGATTTGGCAATTGGTTGGCTAGGTAAGATAAGTGAGAATGATTTGAGGATAACACTGAGATTTTGAAACTGAGTGACTATAACAATGGTTGTAGCCTTTAGAGAAGGAGGGAAGTTAGAAAGATAATTGGGTACATGGGAAGATAAATTGTTTTAGATATGTTGGGTATGGAGAGCATAGGGAGATAAATTGTTTTAAATATGCTGGATTTGGGGGCAGCTTAGTGGTTCAGTGGATTGAGAGTCAGACCTTCAGACTCCTGGGTAAAATTTGACCTCAAACACAGCATTGTTTCTAAGATGGAAGGTAAAGATTTAAATAAAAAAGATATACTGAATTTGAGATGCCTATGGGACATCCATTTAAAAATAATTAATTGTTTTTTGGTGATGTGGGGCTAGAGGTTAGGAGGGAGACTAAGACTGGATATGTAGATCATCCTCAAAGAGATGATACATTGAACCCATAGAACTGATGAAGTTACCAAGTGAGAGCATAAATAGAGAAGCAAAGTGAACCCAGGACACAACTTTGGGACATACCCACAATTAGGGATAGTAACATATATGATAATCCAGTAAAGGAGACTGAGAAGGAGCAAACAAGTAAGAAAACCAAAAAAGAGTTGTCACAAAAACCCAGAGAAGGTAGGAATTTATAAACAACAACAACAACAACAACAACAACAACAACAACAACAAAACTAAGCCTAAGTATCACCTTGTACATGAAACTTTTCCTGATTATTCCAACTGCCAGTAGCCTCCAACCCAGAGTGCTTTGTATTTAACTACTTTGTAAGTATTTTTATTATGTATATACTTAAATATTTTCTTATCTCCTGTTTGAGGCTTCTTACTCGATTTAGTGACAAACGCCTCTAATCCCAGCTACCAGGGAGACTGAGGCTGGGGGATCCCTTGAGCCCTGGAGTTCTGAATGGCAATGAACTGAGCTTAACCAGTATTTGTAACTAAATGTAGAATCAGTATGGTTAACCTTGGGAGCAAGGGGCAGAGGGGAGAAATTGGGTGGCTAAGTGAAGGCAAACTGGCCCAGGTTGGAAATATAGCAAGTAGAAGCTCTCATGCCAATAATTGGTGGGATCAGACCAATAAGGAGACCCACTCCTACTCCCTACTCCCAAATGAGGAGACTCATTTTTTAAAATTCAAAAATATTTTATTTTTTCAATTACACATAATAACAATTTTCAACATACACTTTCCAAAATTATAAGATCCAAATTGTCTCTGACACTCCCTTCCCTCCCCCCTTTTGGAAATGAGAAGCAATTTGATCTGGGTTATACATATATTATCATGTAAAGCATGATTTCCATATTGGTCAGTGTTGTAAGAGAATACTCATAAAACCCAAACCCCAAATTAAAACCATCAGTAAAGTAGTATGAAAAAATAGTATGCTTTGATCTGCATCTATGTCCCAACAGTTCTTTCTCTGGAGATGGATAGTATTCTTTATTATAAGGCCTTCAGAATTAAGACTCATTTTTGAAAAAAATAAAATGAAATGAAAAAGAAGGTAGACTCCTTATTTCTTTAGTTCCTTTAGAAATGTTTGTTGATTGCTTGGTTTTTATGAGAGCTTCTGTGAATGAGGTTGTCAGAGTAGAAAAGGTATAAATATAAGAGTGATATTAGAATTAGACTCAACTAATCCAAGCAACTGAATATAAGTTAAAGGGAAGTATCAAAGACAATGTGAAAGTTTTGGACATGAAAGACTGGTGTGGAATGAATGATTTAGTTAATCTGAAGGAATAGCCAGAGTGCTTATGGAACATCTAAGAGCAAGCTTTCTCCTAATGGTTGATACATTGATATTTAGAAGAGGTGTAACAGCTGGAGATAATAGATTTAGGAGCATTGTCAATTAGTCAACAAATATATTAGTCAACAGCATTTATTAAGTGCTTACTTTTGTGTCAGGTGCTGTACTTAGTGCTGAAGATACAAAGACAATAAAAAAATAGGCTATGGGGACAGCTGGGTGCCTCAGTAGATTGAGAGCCAGGCCTAGAGAGGTCCTGGGTTCAAATGTGACCGCAGACACTTCCTAGCTATGTGTCCCTGGACAAATCACTTAATCCCCTTTGCCTAGCCCTTACTACTCCTTCTGCTTTGGAACCAGTATACAGTATTGATTCTAAGATGGAATGTAAGGATTTAAAAAAAAAATTGGCTAGCCTTCAAGGAGTATACAGTTTAATGGGGAGAGACAACATGTAAATACCTAGGAATATACAAGAGATATGCAGAGTAGATGGAAGGCATTGTGAAGGGGGAACAAATTAGTTGCTAAGGGACCGGGAAAGGCCCTCCTGCAGAAGTTGGCTTTCAACTGAGTCTGAAAGAAGCCAGGGAAACTAAGAGGCAAGTGAGCATTGCATTCCAGTCATAGGAGACAGCCAATATAAAG
The DNA here is from genome assembly GCF_016433145.1 of Gracilinanus agilis. Classification (NCBI taxonomy): domain Eukaryota; kingdom Metazoa; phylum Chordata; class Mammalia; order Didelphimorphia; family Didelphidae; genus Gracilinanus; species Gracilinanus agilis. Next base: position 419,437,190 of record NC_058131.1, read on the forward strand.
TCAAGGAAATGGAAGATGGTGTTTTATATCTTTTTTAATTAACTTTTAAAATACATGTAGTAACAATTTTTGAGAATTATATGACATTTTGTGATTTAAATTCTCTCCCTCCTCTCCCCCCTTCCTTGAAGTCATAAGTAGTCTGATGTAGATTATACTAGTAATGTCATGCAATGCATATTTCTGTAATCCTTATGCTGTGAAAAAAGTCATATGTCAAATATACAGTTTCTTTTTGACTGTGGATAGCATTTTGCATCATGCAACCCTCAGAGTTATCCTGGAACCTTGCTTTGCTGATAATAGTTTAGTCCTTCACAGTTGATCATTGTACAATATTTCTGCTACTGTATAATTTGTTCTGCTTCAGCTCACTTCACTTTTTATCAGTTCATGTAAGGATAATGTTGTATTTGAGGAATTGACAGCTGACCACTTTAAAGTGGCTGGATCAAAGAGTGTGTAGGTAGGAGGGTAGGTATAAGAAGTACAGAAAAGCAGGAAGGGGTCCAGGTTAGGAAGAGCTTGAAATGATTAAGAGGCAAGTTTTTCTGGAAAATGAGGGTATGCCCTTCAAGTGGGGAATGGATGAACAAACTGTGGTATCTGTTGGTGATGGAATACTATTGTGCTAAAAGGAATAATGAACTGGAGGAATTCCATGTGAACTGGAATGACCTCCAGGAATTGATGCAGAGTGAAAGGAGCAGAACCAGGAGAACATTGTACACACTGTAGTAAAATTAAATGTAATGGACTTCTCTACTAGCTACAATGCAATGATCCAGGACAACTCTGAGGGAATTGAGAAAGAACACTATTAAATAAAGAAAAGAAAAAAAGAAGCAAATTTTTATTTGATCCTAAAGGTAATAGGAAAACACTTATTAATCAGAAGTGTGATGTGGTAACATTTTAGATAAATATTCTTAGTATTTGGATTGGGGTGGGAAATTTTCATAATATATTTTCATAGCAATATGCAAGTTTATTTTGTTGGGGATACAGATCTCATTCAGAGCTCTTCTATTTGGATAGTTATAGTGCAGTATTTTGAGAAAGTAACAAGTGACAGCATCAGGATAATTATGTTCCACACTTAAAATTAATAATACTACATAAATGTGTTTAAAAAATTGGATGTGTGAGTGGGAAACAAATAATTATTTAGAAATTTTAGCCAAAGGCTTTAAAATGCTGTTGTGTGAAAGTGCTATAGCAACAAATTCTATAGAAACTACATTTTGGTTCTTTTCCCTCTATATATTGTTTCCGTGTGTAGCATTATATATCTTACTAATTGTAAAGGTAGCAGCTATGCTTTTTTAGTAGTCCAAAAATCTTCATTATTTAGTTTCTGGTTACTTATGCCAAGAATTTATAGGGAATAAATTCCAGCAGTTCAGGTTTCCTGTCATTGATTCTATTTTCCCCCTTAAATTAAATTAAATTATTTCAGTTATATGTAATATAAAATGTTAACACTTAAAAATTCTTGACTTCCAAATTTTCTCCTTTCCTCCCCTATTCCCTCCTTGAGAAGGCAAACAATTTGATGTAGATTATACATATGTATTATGCAAAACATTTCCATATTAGCTATGTTGTAAAAGAAAACAGATCTAAAAAAACAAGAATAATAAAAACTGTATGCTTCAATCTGCATTCATCTTTATCAGTTCTTTTTCAGGAGGTGGATAGCATTTTTCATCATAAGTCTTTCAGAATTGTTTTGGATCATTATATGGCTAAATCATTCACAACTGATCATCATAAAATAATGCTGTTACTGTGTACAATATTTTCTTGGTTCTACTCATTTCACTTTTCATCAGTTTTTCAGAAGTCCTGCTTAATATTTCTTTTTTTTTAAAATAAGGATAATTTATTTTACCAATTACATGTAATAACAATTTTCCTCATAAGTTTTATGAAGTTATATGATCCAAATTGTTTTCCTTCCTTCCCCCTTACCCAAGTTGGTAATTTGATCTGGGTTATACATGTATTATCATGCAAAAAATATTTCCTTATTCATTTTTGTAAGAGAATAATTGTATAAAACCAATACCCAAATAAAGTATAGAATATTATGCTTTTAGTTGCATTCTGATTCCAGCAGTTCTTTCTCTGAAGGTGGATAGGATTCTTTGTCACAGGTCCTTCAGAATTGTCCTAGATCATTGCATTGTTGATAGTAGCTAAGTCTTTCATAGTTGATTATCATATGATATTGCTGTTAACTGTGTATAATGTTCTCCTAGTTCTGCTTTTTTCACTATGCATAAGTTCACATAAGTCTTTCCAACATTTTCTGAAATCATCCTATTCATCATTCTTATAGCACAATAGTATTCAATCACCAACATATATCACAATTTGTTCAGCCATTGCCCAATTGATGGACATCCCCATAATTTCCAATTCTTTGCTGCCACAAAAAGAACTACTATAAATATTTTTGTACATAAAAGTCACCTTCTTTTTTTCTTTGATCTCTTTGGGATACAGATCTAGTATTGGTATTGTTAAGTCAAAGGGTTCCCTGATACACCACTCTATTTCATAGCTAGTTTCAGATTGTTTTGATGGTTACTGTTTTGTAATACAGTTCGAGATCTTGTACTGCTAAGCCATCATCTTTCACATTTTAAAAATTTATTCCTATGGTATTCTTGACCTTTTGTTTTTCCAGATGAATTTTAGGGTTTTTTTTTCTAGTTTTATAAAATAATGTCTTGGTATTTTGATTGGTATGGCACTGAATAAGTACATTAATTTAAGTAGGCCATTGGTTCTTAAAAAGTATGTCTCTCAAGGGGTGCATTGGGAAAGTCACCTAGTAGAATTCTCTCAACATTCACCTCATGTGTCATCGATCAAGACCTATTTCCAAATTGTTGATAGTTACATTGGTGTGGTAGTTAAAGTCTACATCCCCAATCATGTCCACCTCAACCCATGCATTCAAGCAGTTGTTTTTCTTATATGTTTCCTCTTCTGCAGTCCTTCCTCTGAATGTGGGTAGCATTCTTTACCATAAGTCCCTCAGTGCTGTCCTGTGTCATTGCATTGCTGCTGGGACAGAAGTCCATTTCATTCGATTTTACCATAGTATATCAGTCTCTATGTACAATGTTCTTCTGGCTCTGCTCCTTTCGCTCTGCATCAATTCCTGGAGGTCTTTCCAGTTCACCTGGAACTCCTCCAGTTTATTATTCCTTTGAGTGCAATAGTATTCCATCACCAGCATATACCACAGTTTGTTCAGCCATTCCCCAATTGAAGGACATACTCACTTTTTCCAGTTTTTTGCCACCACAAAAAGCACAGCTAAAAATATTTCCGTACAAGTCTGTTTGTTTATGATCTCTTTGGGGTGCAAACCCAACAATGGTATGGCTGGATCAAAGGGCAGGCATTTTTTTTATAGCCCTTTGAGCATAGTTCCAAATTGCCAGCCAGAATGGTTGGATCAGTTCACAACTCCACCAGCAATGCATTAATGTCCCAATTTTGCCACATCCCCTCCAACGTTCATTACTCTCCCCTTCTTTCATTTTAGCCAATCTGCTAGGTGTGAGGTGATACCTCAGAGTTGTATTGATTTGCATTTCTCTAATTATTAGAGATTTAGAACTCTTTCTCATGTGCTTATTGATACTTTCGATTTCTTTTCCTGAAAATTGCCTATTCATGTCTCTTGCCCATTTATCAATTGGGTAGTAGCTTGATTTTTTATACAATTGCTTTAACTCCTTGTATATTTGAGTAATTAGACCCCTGTCAGAGTTTTTCGTTATAAAGATTTTTTCCCAATTTGTTGTTTTCCCTTCTGATTTTGACTACATTGTTTTTGTTTGTACAAAAGCTTTTTAGTTTAATATAATCAAAACCATTTAATTTACATTTTGTAATTTTCTCTAACTCTTGCTTGGTTTTAAAGTCTTTCCTTTCCCAGAGATCTGACAAGTATACTGTTCTGTGTTCACTTAGCTTATTTATAGTTTCTCTCTTTATAGTCAAGTCGTTCACCCATTCTGAATTTATCTTGGTGTAGGGTATGAGATGTTGATCTAAACCTAATCTCTCCCATATTGTTTTCCAAATTTCCCAGCAGTTTTTGTCAAATAGTGGATTCATGTCCCAGAAGTTGGGCTCTTTGGGTTTATCATACACTGTCTTGCTGACATCATTTACCCCAAGTCTATTCCACTGATCCTCCCTTCTGTCTCTTAGCCAGTACCATATTGTTTTGATGACTGCTGCTTTATAGTATAGTTTAATATCTGGTACTGCTAGGCCCCCTTCCTTCACATTTTTTTTCATTATTTCCCTTGATATTCTTGATCTTTTGTTATTCCAAATGAAATTTGTTATAGTTTTTTCTAATTCAGTAAAGAAGTTTTTTGGTAGCTTGATAGGTATGGCGCTAAATAGGTAAATTAATTTGGGTAGAATGGTCATTTTTATTATGTTAGCTCGACCTACCCATGAGCAATCAATGGCTTTCCAATTGTTTAGATCCAGTTTTATTTGTTTGGAAAGTGTTTTGTAATTGTTTTTGTATAATTTCTGTGTTTGTTTTGGTAGATAGATTCCCAAGTATTTTATATTGTCTATGGTGATTTTAAATGGTGTTTCTCTTTCTACCTCTTGCTGCTCTAATGTGTTGGAAATGTATAGAAATGCTGATGATTTATGTGCATTTATTTTGTATCCTGCAACTTTGCTAAAGTTGTTGATTATTTCTACAAGCTTCTTAGTTGATTCTCTAGGATTTTTTAAGTATACCATCATATCATCTGCAAAGAGTGATAGCTTAGTCTCCTCCTTGCCTATTTTGATACCTTCAATTTCTTTTTCTTCTCTAATTGCTACTGCTAGTGTTTCTAGTACTATGTTGAATAATAGAGGTGATAATGGGCATCCTTGTTTCAATCCTGATCTTATTGGGAAGGCTTCTAATTTATCCCCATTGCATATGATGTTTGTTGATGGTTTTAGGTATATACTGTTTATTATTTTTAGGAAAGGTCCTTCTATTCCTATACTTTTCAGTGTTTTCAGTAGGAATGGATGCTGTATTTTGTCAAAGGCTTTTTCAGCATCTATTGAGATAATCACGTGATTTTTGTTTGTTAGACTATTGATATGGTCAATTATGTGGATGGTTTTCCTAATGTTGAACCATCCTTCCATTCCTGGTATAAATCCCACCTGATCATGGTGGATGATCTTAATTACTTGCTGGAGTCTCTTTGCTAGTATTCTATTTAAAATTTTTGCATCTATGTTCATTAGGGAGATTGGTCTGTAGTTTTCTTTCTGTTTTTGATCTCCCTGGCTTTGGAATCAGTACCATATTTGTGTCATAAAAGGAATTCCCACTCACATTCAGAGTTATAATTATCAGTTGTGCATTCACTGACATTTTTGTATCCTCCCCTATTCCTACCCCTTCTTCTTAAACTATTTCCTTTTAAACCAGAGGTTTGCTATTAAGACCATATCCCTTATCCCCTCCCTTGACTAACTTCTCTTTCTACCCCCTCCCTTATTATTCCCCTCTTTTTGTTTTCAAAGGCCTTATGAATTCCCTCCCCCTTCTTCTCCCCTCCCTTTTTTTGACCTCCCCACTCCTCTGCTCCCCTTGGTTTATTCCTTCTAACTTTCTCAGAAGGGTTAGATAAGAGTTTTATATCCCAGTGGATAGTATAGCTACTCTTCCCTCTCCGGGTTGATTACACTGAGAGTAAGTTTTAAATATTACGTCTTAATGCTCTCTTCCTCTCCTTCTTATAATAGTATTTGTCCCCTCCCCTTCCCATGCCCTCTTTGTGTATAATAGAATATCCTATTTTTCTTATTCTCTCAAGTTTCTCTTGGTGTCCCCTCCTATTCACCCCCCTCTTTCCCACCCCCCATATCATCTTAGACCATTTAGTATTCCACCCACTCCCTATGAATTATTCTTCTGATTACTATAATAGTGAATACTATAATAGTGAATAGAGTTCACTACAGAGAATTATACATAGTATTTCTCCACATAGGAATACAGATAATTAGATCTTACTGAGGCCCTTAAAAAGGCAACTTTAAAAATTATGAGTTTTCTTTCTTTCCCCTCTGTTTCTTATTTACCTTTTCATGTTTCTCTTGATTTTTGAGGTTGGATATCAAACTTTCCATTTAGTCCTGGTCTTTTCTGTGCAAATACTTGGAAATCTTCAATTTTGTTGAATGCCCATACTTTCCCCTGGAAGTATATAGTCAGTTTTTTTTTTTTTACCTTTATTTTATTTTATTTTAAACCCTTAACTTCTGTGTATTGACTTATAGGTGGAAGAGTGGTAAGGGTAGGCAATGGGGGTCAAGTGACTTGCCCAGGGTCACACAGCTGGGAAGTGTCTGAGGCCGGATTTGAACCTAGGACCTCCGGTCTCTAGGCCTGGCTCTCAATCCACTGAGCTACCCAGCTGCCCCCTATATAGTCAGTTTTGATGGGTAGTTGATCCGTGGTTGAAGGCCCAGCTCTCTTGCCTTTCTGAATATCATATTCCAAGCCTTACAGTCTTTTAGCGTGGAGGCTGCCAGATCCTGTGTGATCCTGATTGGTGCTCCTTGATATTTGAATTGTCTCTTTCTGGCTTCTTGTAAGAGTTTTTCTTTTACTTGGAAGCTCTTGAATTTGGCTATTATATTCCTGGGCATTGTCTTTTCTGGGTCTGGTGTAGAGGGTGATCTATGGATCTTTTCAGTGTCTATATTGCCCTCTTGTAGAACTTCAGGGCAATTTTGCTGAATAATTTCCTTTAGTATGGAGTCCACATTTCTATTAATTTCTGCTTTTTCAGGGAGACCAATGATTTTCAAATTGTCTCTTCTAGACCGGTTTTCTTGGTCTGTTACTTTCTCATTGAGATATTTCATGTTTCCTTTTATTTTTTCAGTCTTTTGACTTTGTTTTATTTGTTCTTGCTGTCTTGAGAGATCATTAGATTCTAATTGCTCAATTCTAGCCTTTAGGGACTGGTTTTCCTTTTCAATCTGGTCATTTTTGGTGTTCAATTTGCTTATCAGTTCATTTGATTTCTGAGCCTCACTTTCCAATTGCAAAATTCTGCCTTTTAAACAGTTATTTTCTTGCCTGATTTTCTTTTGAGCTATTTCCCATTTCTCTAGCCAAATCTTTTCCAACTTTCTTGTCATCTCAGATTTGAACTCTTCAAGAGCTTGTGACCAGTTTTCATTATTTTGAGAGGGTCCGGATGTGATTGCTTGTTTTTTCTCCTCTTCTGTTTGCTCGGTTGTCTGAATTTTCTCTATGTAAAAGTTGTCGAGTGTTAAAGATTTCTTCTTCTTGTTGTTAATCTTTCTCTTTTGGCCTTCCTGATTCTGGGTTGCCATTGTTAGCCCAGCCCTTTCTCAGCTTTATCCTTGCGCTCAGGGTATGTCTACACTCTTTAGGCTCCTGAGGTCTCAGGTCTGGTTGTTCTCAAGGTCAAGCCCCCTGGTGGACCCCCTTGCTTGATCCTCTGCCGGAGGTTCCTTTACAGGTCTTCAGGTGCTGCTTTCACAGTCATATACCCGTCTGCACTGGTTCCCCACTCAGGGTTTCAGAGCCTTTGCTCGCACCTGTGCCCGCCTCCGCCTGCACCTGTGCTCCGTTTCTGCGCTCAAAGTCTGTGTGCATTCTTTAGCCTTTTGGGGTCCTAAGTCTTGCTGCTCTCAGGAATAGGCCCTGGAGCTGCCAGTGACTCAATGGGTGCCCCAAACTTGCTCTATTTCTTTTGAGCTGGCTTTGGCATTGTAGGTGGTGTGTGTGTGTGTGTGTGTGGAGGGGAGTTGCTCAGCTCACGTTTTAGTGAGAGCTGTTTCACCCCTTTATAGCATGGAAATGCCCCGATTCCACATACCTTCCACGCTGCACCCTGTTGTGGGGTCCCTCCGTTCATCTGGATTTGTTTTTATGTCCCCTTGAGGAGTCCTGTATGTTTTGGTTAGGAGAAGTTAAGTGCTGCTTTTTACTCTGCCGCCATCTTAACCTGGAAGTCTCAGATGTTTAACTTTAACAATAAAAAAGAATAAACATGTATGTATATATATTTATATTACACTTTAAGCATTAAAAAAAGAGAGAAAGAAAGAAACTCTCAGCCTAGAAATATAAAGGGGCCAGATAGGTTAAAAAGATTACAGGGACACTTTTCTGGCACCGGGTACAGCTGGTGCTGATTAGCAACTCTTTTGCCCATTTGCAGTTCTGGGCTGTAGTTGCCCATAAAGAACGAACTGGTGGTTGGTCACAAGGGACCACAAGCCCTGGTCATAGTTCAAAAGCAAAGAGAAGCCCTAATCCTTCTTACTATAGGGCAGTGATGGGCAAACTACGGCCCATGGGTCAAATGTGGGCTCACTGAAATGTTCTATCTGGCCTGGCAACATTATTCCTAATCTGACGAATACAATGAGTAGGATACAGAAACTTTGAAAGAGTTGCCTTAGAAACAGACTGATAGATGAGCATTTCCTTTCCTTTGGCCCTCTCTTTAAAAAGTTTGCCCATCATTGCTGTAGGGGAGCAGGGGCTCTTCTTGGGTAAAGGCCAGAGTGCAGAGTAGGAGACGAATAGGGACCAGACCTGTCCAGACCTGTCCCAGGATCACAGCACCTTGAAAGCACTAAAAACTTTCAGACCCCCAGAACTAGCTCTGAAAAGAGCAGCATGAAAAAGAGTGAAGCTTGGAATAGTGCCTCCCCATACTGTATAAATAGAATTAGCTCGAGCCCATTAATAGTCAAAAATCTACCCATCCTAGGCATAGAAATGATGTAATCCTAACCTCCCTTAGTGGGGAGGGGAGACGGAGTTACCACAAGGCCTTAGCAATCAGAGAGGCAAGAGGCCTACTTAAGGTAGAGAGTCTGGAAACACCAAGGTAGGCCAAGGAAGTCAGCCTAACTTACCCAAGTGACAGTTCAGAGTGGAAGCAGCCTGAGGTCTCAGCCGAGATCCTTCAGCACCAAGTTCAAAGCAGGAACTGCCCCAACAGGAAATGACCAACATACTTGAAGAGATAGTGTCTTTTGTCACTTCCTGTGGGTCCACCTCTAATTCAAGTGGACAAATGGCAGCTTCTACACTGATTTGGACTGCCCAAAGGGCAGTCCCTTGTTCTTGATTTGTTACTTATTGTCACGTATGGGTAACTCATCTCCCCTCCCCACTAAGGGAGGTGGGGATGACATTATCTCTGGTAGCTAGAGTTTTAACTATGAATGGGCTAGAGCTAATTCTATTTACACAACAAGATTTAGCATCTTCCTTGCTAGAGGAGTGGAGGACTTAGAATATGATAGTCCAGAAGGCAAAGGTGCTAGGATTACAACCAAGAATTGTCTACCAGCAAGACTGAGTGTAATCCTTCAGGGTAATAAAAGTATATTTTATGAAATAGAGGATTTTCAACCATTCCTGACGAGAAGACCAGAGCTGAATAGGAAATCTGACATTCAAACAGAAGATTTGTGAGAAGTATAAAAAAGTTAAACCTGAAAGAATAATCATAAGGGATTCAATAAAGTAAACTGTTTACATTCACATATGGGAAGATGATAAATATAACTCCTAAGAACTTTATAATTATTAGAGCAATTAAAAGGAGGTTTACATAGATAGAGGGCAAAGGTTTGAGTAATTTATGTTGGAATCATCTCCAGAAAAATGAAAGAGTGAGAAAGAGGGATGCACTTTTAGAAGGGGAAGGGAGAGGTTGAATGGGGAAAATTTTCTCACATAAAAAGAGGGCACAAGGGAGAGCTTTTATAATGGAGGGGGAAATGATGGTGGAAAATGCTTGAAACTCACTCTCATCAAAATTAGTTCAAAGAGGGAAGAATACATGTAGATACTCAGATGGGTATAGAAATGTAATTTTCCCAAGAGGGAAATAGAGAAGGGGATAAGAGAATGGTGTGGGGGGGTGATAAAGGGGAGGGCATATTAAGAGAAGCAGTGGTTAGAAATCAAATAAACTTTTGAGGAGGAACAGAATAAAAAGGGGGAAAAGAGAAAAGGGAAATGGGATGAAGGGAAATGCCCAGTAACCATAACTATGAATGTGAATGAGATGAACTCACCATAAAATGAAAGTGGGTGACAGAATGGATTGGGATCCAGAAACCAATACTATGTTGTTTACAAAAGATACATTTGAAACAGAAAGATACACAAAATTAAAGAGCTGAAGTGAAAAAGACGGGGATGGCAATTGTAATCTCAGATAAAGCAAAGGCAAAAATAGACCTACTTAAAAGAGATAATCAGGGAAACTCAGTTATACTAAAAAGGTATCATGAATCATAATACAGTGAAGAAATATAAAAAGTTTTATAGCAAATTTCTTTGAAAAAGACCTCATTTCTCAAAAATATACTGAATATAGAACTGAGTCAAATTTATAAAAATTAGAGCCATTTCCCTCCATAAGTGGTCAAAGTAAGTAAACAGGTTTTTTCAGAAGAAGAAATAAATTTATATAGTCACATAAAGAAATCTTTTAAATCTCTGTTGGTAAAAGAAATACAAATTAAATCACCTCTGAGATACTACTTCACATTCAGAAATGACAAATGCTGGAGGAAATGAAGGAAAAATACATACACTAATGAACTTCTAGTTAAACTTGTCCAACTACTCTGGAAAACAATTTGGTATTGTGCCCAAAGAGCTATAAAACTTTGCATATACCCTTTGATCCAGCAATACTGCTACTATGTCTATATCCTAAAGAGATCAAAACAGAAAAAGGACCTATATGTACTAAAATGTTTTAGCAGCTCTTTTTGTGGTGGCAAAGAATTGGAAATTAAGGAGATACTCTTCAATTGGGGAGTGACTGAACAAATTATTACTTATGATTGTGATTGAATAAGAAATGATAATGGGTGATGGTTTCAGAAAAACCTGGTGAGACCTATATGAATTGAGGCAAAGTGAAATGAGAAGAACCTGGAGATCATTGTACACATGGTAACAGCAACATTGTAATGATCAACTGTGAAAGACTTGACTACTTTGATCAATACCGTGATCCAAGACAACTCTAAAAGATTTATGATGAAAAAATCCTATCCACCTCTAGAAAGAATTGATGAACTCTGAGCGCAAATTGAAGTATAAATTTTAAAATATATTTTTCTTGTCTTTTAAAAAATATGACTACTATATAAATATGTTTTGCATAATTAAAAAAGCAAAAAAGATCTCTCTTTTTATGGATCAAGCTGAAACTTCTATTGAACACACATATCTTGCTCTTTGGCTTCCTTTTCCTTCATAAACTCCAAAAAGCTATTTCTGCACTTATATATAAGCTCAATATGTACATTAATTCTTTTGGCAGAATCTTGACCTTAATCTTTGTGTTTACAACAATTCCTAAACCATTAAAAATTGTACCTATCCCCTTGATATCAGCAAAATTACTTTTTTATAAATTTGCACATAAGCAAGTAAAAGGACAACTCTATATTTGCAAGAACCCCTACAGAACAATGTAGCATGTTACTGTCATCTTCCCTTTTGTATTAGTAATTTTGGCATGTCATCTGAGGGTGGTGGTGCTTGCCAAAAGGTAATACCTATATTGGTAAGGTTTCTCTCTGAATTAAGAAGATGATTCCAAGGGTGCTGATCAGTTCTGAAATCAGTTAACATAAGAGGATGCTAACTGTTGACCTTTTTTTTTTCATTATTTATAGGAGGCTATATTGAAACAAAGCCATATGTAGTGAAGTAATTTGTGACCAAGGGAGCCTACTATATTTATTTGAAATTACAAGCTGTCCTTTTCCTCATCAGATCTAGCTTTTATAAATCTGAGCATGTCCTATCCCCTCTTTCCCTTCTTCCCTTCCTCTTTTCCTCCCTCTATTTATTTTGCTGTATGTAGGAATTAAATTAAAGTTGAATACTTGAAGTATTACATTTTTATAAGTTTTATTATTTGATAAGGTAGAACCATATGACTAAGTTTTTCTTAAACCTCTGCTCAAAATCTCTGCTTTGGCCAAGACAGGAAGAAAAGAGACTGAGAGACAGAACTCCACTCTATATCCTGTCTATGTCAGCACGTAACGACAGGAAGTGAGTAGGATGCTGGGTATAGTAGTTTTGCTGGGGATCATAGTTTTTAGGGTAACAGATTCTAAATAACATATATGTCTAAATATTTTTTCCTTTAAAAAGACCTCTTTTTAGGGCTGTGGCAATATATAACTTAACATGTGAATGGATGGGAGAGTATTACTATTTTGTCACATGATGATTAAAATGCTGTTGAAGCTTAAAAATGAGTGGCAATTAGCCTCTTGTTTCAAAGCTTTAAACGAATTATGACTTACTTTTTCAAGTATTTGACTATAATTTCTTTCTATGGAATTTCTTTAATAATTTTTTTAATTTTCAAAATTCTATTTATTTATTTATTTTAGGGTATTTTCCTGTGGTTATATGATTCATGTTCTTTCCCTTCCCTTTTCCCTTCCCCCTCCTGGACCTAACAAGTAATTCCCCTGGGTTATACATGTGTTATCACTCAATTTCTATTTCCATATTATTCATTTTTGTAATAGAATAATCTTTTAAAAACCAAAAACCCAAATTCTATGCCCATATAAACAAGTGATAAATCATATGTTTTTCTTCTGCATTTCTACTCCCACCGTTCTTTCTCTCTATGTGGATAGCATTCTTTCTCCTAAGTCCCTTGGAATTGTCCTGTATCATTGCATTGCTTGGTTCCAAGGCAGAAGAGTGGTAAGGGTTAGGCAATGGGAGTTAAGTGACTTGCCCAGGATCACACAGCTAGGAAATGTCTAAGGCCAGGTTTGAACCTAGGACCTCCCATCTCTATCCCTGGCTCTCAATCCACTGAGCTACCCAGCTGCCCCTTACTAGTAACTTTTTAATTGCTAAATCCTATTTTTTTCTTAGACTTCATCCTTAATAAGTTTTATGCTTCTTTTTGACACCACTGACCACATCTTCCTTTTAGATACACTCTACTCTTCTAACTTTTGTGACATTGCTTCTCTCTTGGTTCTCCATTTTGCCTGACAACTCCTGAGTCTTTGTTGAGTCATCATCTAGCTTCTGCCCCTTTCTCCTAAGGCTTTATCCTGGGTCCCCTTCTCTTCTCTTTTTTTATTCAAAGATATTTTATTTTCCCAATTACATGTAATAATACTTCCTAGCAAATGTTTCTTTAATTATAAGATCTGAATTTTCTCTTTCTCCCCCTTCTCTTCATTGTCGCAGAGATGGTAAGCAGTTTGGTCTGGGTTATACATGTATCATCATGCAAAACATACTTCCATATTGTTGTAAGAAAATACTTATATAAAACAAAACCCTCTAATAAAACCCAAAATTAACTATGTGAAAGATAATATGCTGTGATCTGCATTTAATCTGCAGTTCTTTCCCTGGAGATAGAGAGCATTCTTTCTTTATTTTTTTAAACTCTTACCTTCTGTCTTGGAGCCAATACTGTGATTGGCTCCAAGGCAGAAGAGTTTACTACTTTAGTTTAGTAAGGGCTAGGCAATGGGGGTTAAGTGACTCGCCCAGGGTCACACAGCTAGGAAGTGTCTGAGGTCAGATTTGAACATAGGACCTCCCGTCTCTAGGCCTGGCTCTCAATTCACCGAGCTACCCAGCTGCCCCCTAGATAGCATTCTTTGTCATAAGTCCTTTAGAATTGTCCCAGTTCATTTTATTGCTGAGAATAGCTAAGACTTTCACAGTTGATCATCATATAAAATTGCTGTTAATTTGTTCTCCTGGTTCTGCTTATTTCGATCTGCATCAGTTCATGTAGATCTTTCCAGCTTTCTCTGGAATCATCCTGCTTATTTCTTTAGCACAATAGTGTTCTATCACACATTACTTGCAAGTAAGAGCAACCGTTTTTGTTGCATTTTGTGTGTGTGTGAGAGTTCAAGGTCTATTTTGAGTTTTGTATAGGTAGTAGGCAGTTTTTATTTATTTTGCAAGTACTATGTTTAGATTCTATATGTGTTGGGCAAGTAAGTTTGCATTAAACAAAACTATAAATTTTCTTTTATTTTCAATAATACAACATTTAGCATTTTTCAGCAAACTCTTTGAGACTCTTTTATAGTTGTTTTATTTTTCCCTCCAAGTACAAGCTAATCTCCTTAAGGTCAAGAGTGTTTTATTTTTATCTTTGTATTCTTAGGTTTACTATGTATCTTGGATACATAACAAATATTTGTTGTATAGAATTGAATTGAATTTTATTTTGTTAAAATATTTTTTTAATTTTGCCTTACCTAAGCAGGATATAAATGGTTTGATTATTGGTTGATTGGTATTTGTTGCACATGTTTAGTTTACTAAAAGTTAATAATTTTAATATACTTAAATGCATATATGGAGATATGATCTTATTAATTTGGGAGATTCTTTAGTGTGCAGATTGCAACTCATCCTTGTTTGCTCATTGTATATAACTCCTATTAATGACTTCCCCAAATTTCATCAAGTAGTGACAATTAAATACAGCAGGGCCTCCATATTTGAAGGGTGATACATTCTAAGATCCACTGTGGATGGCTGAAACTAGAGATATAAGGAATATGTGCTGACCCCATATAGTTGTATTTTCCCTCTACTCTTACTTCTCAGCTGGGTTCTCTGCAACCCTCCTCCACACACACCCCAAAAAACAACAAAACCCTGACACTAGATAAAATGAAATTGAAAGTATGTGGGGGGAAGTACAGGAAAGCAAAAGAGACTTCTGCCAGGCACTGGCATGTTCTGGTGGACCTCCTGCCACTTTTCACATGCAGTGACACTTCACAGGTGGCAGTGCTTCCAAGCTGACCGCAAATAATTAAAACCTAGGATATCTAAACCCTGGATAAAGGGCCTCTATTGTAATACCATAAAGAATGAAATAGATTTTATATATAATTTTTTTAGGTTATATTTTAACAAACAGGAAAAGACTTTTTATTGATGTCATTATTCCTGAATAAGTTGTTTGTAATCAGATCATGATCTTATCAGAATTGAGTGTAACTAATTGAAAAGAAAAAATGATACACAAAAAAGAGGTGGTATAGAATTAAAGCAATTTAACCCTTGACTATATTGAAAAATTTGAAAATAGAAAATGGGAAATGAACAATGGAAATGACATTGACACCAGCTATGATAATTCTGCTTAAAAGTTTAGCCAGTGTAAAAGAGCATAGAAAACACTTTAATTAACAAGCATCAGACTTACTGGCTGTCAAAGACAACACTAGGATAGAACATAAATTCATTTGTAAAATCATATGAAGAAGAATGGTGAACAATTTTTTGCATATTATGTCACAAAACAAAAGCTTGCCAAAATTTCTTTATATTGATTTTACCTTTTATTGCTTTCTGTCTTGTGAGATAATATATTGTAACTCCATAACATTTAGAAATGTCAGAACAGTTGTTAATCTGTATTGGTACAATTTCCTCACTGGGAGCTCCCCACACTGATCAAATCCCAGGTCCAGTCCAAAAGCAATTATAATAGCTTATATTTTTATGGCCCTTTAAGATTTGTAGAATACCTTTACACATTAAATTCATCCCAGAGATCAGAATTGGGACTGATAGATGAAAGTTGCAGAAGGAAGGATTTCAGCCTGATGTAAGGAAAAACCTACTAACAGTTTAGAGTTGTCAAAAAGAATTGGACTGCTTTGCAAGGTAATGAGGTCCCTACCTCAGATGGTTTTCAAGCAAGGCTGTACAGAGAAAGCAGTTTCTTTATCTGTAAAATGAGGGGGTTGGACTGAGTAGCCAATAAGATCCCATCTAGCTCTAAACCCTTCAATGACTGTACCTTTTAAATACTGTAAAATGTAAGTTACCTTTATATGAATATTATTTAAAGTGTTCAGTTTGTTTTCTTAGCCAGAGAATTTCTACCCATCTAAATGTATGTTTCTATTCTTAGATTTGGAGACAGAATGCCTGATTTTGAGTTCATTTTCTGCTGCAGTAGTTATTTGGCATTGAGCAAATTATCACTTTTGTCATCTGAAACAACATTTGTACACTATTCCTCTCAGGGTTGAGGAGAAGATGAAAAGAAACTATTACTATAAAATGCTTTGCAAATGTGAGTTTTAATTGTGATTTTCTTTATAATTTGTATTGTTACATTCAGTGTTTTGTCAGGAAAAATTTACAGTATTTTTCCTCCTTTTATCTCCAGGGTTCCTTGGACAGCAAAGTAAACATTTTCTTGCCTAAATATCATTGTCATTAATCTTTACTATGGCCTCTGGGACTGAATCAGTTATGTTCAAAGAATTTTGCCCCTTATACTATCTCCTCAATGCCATTCCAACCAAGATCCAAAAGGGCTTTCGCTCTATTGTGGTTTATCTCACAGCACTTGACACCAACGAGGACTATATTGCAGTGGGCAGTAGCATTGGAATGCTCTATCTTTACTGCAGACAGTTAAATCAGATGAAAAAATACAATTTCGAGGTAAGTGGTAATTTCTTCTTCAACACAGCATTAAGTAAAATCATGTGACATATTGGGAAAAGCCCTGGATTTGAATATCAGTCAATATATGAATATCTTTAAAAGTTTGATCCTCCATTTAGAAAATGACAGTAATGCATATTTCATAAAAGGATAAATACTGAAATCAGTTCAGTGATTTCATCTTATATCTTTGTCTTTTTAATAAATCTTTCTGAATATTTCTGAAAGACTCGATGTTTGATAATGTTTGGCAATTCAGAGGGAAGATTAATCCTTGGTCCACCAAAATGAGCCATATATGTTTGTGCTACAAAAAGCACTGTTGCATTGATTTAGCTTTGTTAGCTTGTAAAGGAAAAACTTCCTTTCTGTCAAACAAGCCAGAAAACCAGCTATTTACCTTATTTCATTGTTTTTCTAGAGGTAAATGAATAATCTAATCTGAAAAACTTCTGCCCCTATCTTTCAAAGGAGAGGCATTCATTCATAACAATGCTAAGAGGGTTCCTTTTCTGAATTTCCTTTTAATGAAATGCTTGGGGTTATCCTTGTGGGCTTAGATTTGGAAATCATACATTACTTGATTGGCATCATAATGCTAGTCAGTTATACAATATATTAATAGAAACAAGTTTTATGAAATTAAAGTGATTAGTAAAGAGGCTTTAATAACGCTTATGACTTCTTTATGTAATTTTTGCTAATGTTTTGTAAATATTAATTTGTACTTACAGGACTATAGAATGTTAGAGCGTGAAGGGAACATAGACTATTGGAGGTAGTTGGAATCTCAGAACAGAACCACAAGTTGTTAAAATTTTAAAATCTTTTAGAAATTTAGCTCAGTTTCTTTTTCACTTTTTAAAAAGGAGGTGAGAAGTGGGAAGAAGAGAAAATAGACTTTTTTTTTGTTGTTGAATAAATAAATCAAAAAAATCTAGCCCAGGTACTTTACAGTTGAAGACTCTGAAGCCCAAAAAGGGAAAGTGAGCTATCAAAAGTCACATAATGGGTTAGTGACTCATCAGAGAATATATTTTGTTAGCAAACTGCTTAAATTGTGAATTTTCCTTTTGGGGAAAATCTTATGTTTATTGAATGACCTCAACCTTAATGTGTTCCATAAAAATGGAATTTTACTCTTAAGTAAACTTAACATATTTTAAAACTTAATTTACAACACATATACTCTTAGGATTCCCATTTTTTTCTTCTTAAAAAACCCTCAAATTTTGTCCAAGTACATTTTTTAAAAAGGATTTATTAGTAAAGGTGGGTTTCTGATTATTTTTTGAAGCAAAATTATAAATAGGAATATATTTTTACAAACTGTTTAAAAAATAAAAGTGTAGCAGGGTGTGAAAAGGCTCTTAAACTAAAAGTCAAGAGATCTGAGTTTATAATGCCAATTTTGCTATTAGCTTATTCTCTGCCCTTGGGAAAATAATTTCCTCTGTCTATATTCCTGTTGTCTCATTTGTGAAATGAGGTTGGATCTCTCTGGGACCCCTTCCAGCTCTAAAAGTATTTTCTATCATTTATGAGAATAGATAATTAAAAAAAAACTCAAACATTTAAAAGCTTTTAGTAGAGAATGACAATAAAACTTTATTAAAAATGTTTAATGAAAATGAATTTATTTTCTTCCCCTGACTCCTCCTTCCAGAAAATAACAGAAATTTGTGTTTTTTAGACAAAAAAATAGTTTTTTTCAGTAAATTAATGAGAATAGCTCACCTTTTTATAGTGGTTTATAGTTTACAAAATGCTTTTAAAGATACAACTTATACTCTCAGGAATGTGATGATCTGAGACAATCCTGAAAGACTATGTATGCTATCCTCCTCCAGAGAAAGAACTGCTGGAGTCGTCTTTCACTCACATCAGTGTATTTATGGTTTCATTTTGGAGTTTTGGTTATGTGTGACTTTCCTCTTTCCACAATGACCAATATGGAAGTGTGTTTTGCATGACAAGAAAAATAAAAATTTGAAAAAGAAAAAGAAAAAATATAGCTTAGATTAAATAATATACTTAGAGCAATATGGCAAGTAATTGAGAGAGGTTGAATTTGAATTTGAGTTTCTTAACTCCCAAATTAATTTCATTTCAACCAAAAATTAGTTCATTGTTTTTTCATCATCATCATGATGACTCTGACACACTGCCATCAGTTTGATCCTTATACAGCAATATAGTAATCATTCAAGTATTTTTGAGTAGCTACTATGTGATAAAAAACTGTTAAATAGGGGCAGCTGGGTAGCTCAGTGGAGTGAGAGTCAGGCCTAGAGACAGGAGGTCCTAGGTTCAAACCCGGCCTCAGCCACTTCCCAGCTGTGTGACCCTGGGCAAGTCACTTGACCCCCACTGCCCACCCTTACCAATCTTCCACCTATGAGAAAATATACCGAAGTACAAGGGTTTAAAAAAAAATAAACTGTTAAACATATGAAAATATATAAAAAATATTTTTATCCACAGAAATTCAGCAGTAATTATTATGTTTCTGTTGTATTAAAGTATCACACTGGGCAAAGGGAAAGATAATAAGTAGAACTCTTATTCTCTTGGTGTTTACTAATAATGAATATGGCACATGTATATTTAAGTGTACACAGATGAAGAAGCATGACTTTTGCAATCATGAGATTCTGTAGTCCTTGGTTTTTTCATCCACAAAGAGAAGGGGCAGTACTAGATGATTTTTAAGATTCCTTCCAGCTTAAGGATCATGTAGGTGGCACAGTGGATAGAGTGCTGGATTCTGAATCAGGAAGACGTGATTTCATATATGACCTTTGACACTTACTAGCTGTGTGACTCTGGGCAAGTTACTCACCCTTCATCAGCCTGTTTCCTCATCTATAAAATGAAGATAATAATAACACCCTACTCTGCAGGACTGTTATAAGCTTCAAATGAGATAATATTTGCAAAGTGCTTTGCAAACCTAAAAGCTATATAAATGTTATCAATTATTATTAAATCCCTTATTAATGAAACCATTATAAACAGCAACATTGAAAAACCTGCTGCTATGTTGGTGATGTTGGCTTACTTTTTAGTCTTAAAATGCTAGATGATTGCAATTCCCTAGTTTGACAGGTTCATTTTACTTCATTAGGGGAAAACTGAATCTATAACAGTTGTTAAACTCTTAAGCTGTTTTGATGATCTTGTGGCAGTTGGCACAGCCTCAGGGAGGGTTGCAGTCTTTCAACTTGTGTCTTCATTGCCTGGTAGAAATAAACAGGTAAGTGTTAATCCTTTTTGAATATTCTACACATTTTAGCAAATTCTTGATGGATTTTAAATTAATTTATTTTTAATGCTTCATCATCTGGAAAATAAGTATTCAGAATAATTTAATAATTACTTGTTTTAAAGTGCTTATGGAAAATGCCTTGAAGATTTCTTCAGCACATTTTATTCCAGATGGAGAAGCATGACAAAAAAATTATACCTGTGTAAGTTAACATTCTCATTCTAATGTTTTTAAGCTCAAGTCCCATTAACAGTTTCATTTCAGAGATCCGAAGGTTGGTTTTCCCTCAGTTATTTGGGATGTGGGTGGCAATGTGAACAATATGAATAAGTAGATGAAGGTTGTTGATTTATATTAGAAATAAGGGGTGTAAGAGAAATAAGTTAGACCTTTTCCTTTCTTCCTCCCTTTTCACACATGAATGATTTTTGCACATTTATGTTATGAGGGCCCTATAACCTTAAATCTTTTTCCATTTTGTCCACGTACTTTATTGATATTTATTCATAGCTTCGGAGATTTGATGTAGCTGGTATTCATAAAAATAGCATTACTGCTTTGGCTTGGAGTCCCAATGGCATGAAATTATTCTCTGGAGATGATAAAGGAAAAATTGTCTTTTCTTCTTTGGATCTTGACCAGGTACATAATTTTAAAGCTTATAAATTTTGGTATTTAACCTTTATGTTTTTGTAAAACCTTCAACCCCAAACTTAAAAATTCCTTTGTTTTTAGCAAGTTAGCCAAGTATTCTTGAGAATGATGCTCTTCTAATCTCAAATTTTTTAATGTAGCAGTTTATTGCAAGATTTCTTCATATATTTTATAAAAACCCTACATCTTTAAGGAATAGAGTGGTCTGCATCTCTGATGGAATATTTATGGCTCTCATTTGGTTCTGCTATTTTATAATTCAGTGCTTTGCAAAAGAATCAGTCTTTCTCATGTGCCTCTTATTATGTATTCACTTGGGAAGTTTCCTTGGAGAGAAAGGAGATATTTCCTAAGTCATAATTGTGGACAAGAGTCAAAGGTTTCAGTGGATGTTGAACTGGCATCTTGCCAAACCTTGTTAATGGCCTCGGAGATTAGGATGGGGTGGAGGAGAAGGGAGGATTGGGGTGGTGGAGTTGTGCTGAAATAGCTATTCCTTGCCCTATCTTCACAGCCACAAGAGTGGCCGGGCATTTCTTTATGGCACTTTACACTTTACATTGTGATTTTATTGACAACAACAACCCTGTGAGAGGTAAGCAGGGCAATTATTGTTTCAATTTCATAGATGAGGAAGTTGAGGCTCAGAGAAATGAAAAAACTCATTCAAGGTCCCACAGCTAACAAATGATGGAAATGTGAACTTAGCTCTTCTTATTGCAAAGTCCATTTTAATGCTGTCCTTCTCCCATAATGCTCTTCTATTATGCAGCTAAGAACATGGTTCCCTAAAAATAGTAGATACTAACTTATTGTGAGGAGCAAATGAGATAATATAGTTAAAGTATTTTTTCAAACTTTAAAGTGCTAAATGTAAAAAAATGGCTATTTTAGTTAAACTCTTGTTTAAGTTCAATGCTCCATAAATAGCACAAAGCTCCAATTCATTTATGATGGTCTCCTTGAGGTGATTGGAGATTCTTAGCTTCTAATTATAGAAATGGAGTGGAGGGGAATGCATCCCATGGAACAAATATGAAGCTAGAGTCTCACTGTAATATTATAGAAAGAACATTAGACATCTGGGTTAGAACTTAGTAGATGAAGGACCCCAGGAAAATTACTTTACCTTTCATCCTCAATTTCCTAAGCAGTAAATAGTGTAATATAGTAATCTTGCTGGATTGTTGTGGATGATGCGCTTTGTAAACTTTGAAGTATGGTATACAGCAGAAATTTGTTACATTGGCTTGTTTGTACTGTAAAGTAGAAATATTTTCCTGATAGTATTGACTGAGCTAGGGATTTTTAGTTAAAGTTTTAGTAATTCTATTTGACCCTTATATTGGGAGTATTTTATAAGAAATCACAAATTAATATGGAAATATGTTTTTGCATGACTGCATATGTATAACCTTTTTCAAATTGTTCACCATCTCAGGGAAGGAGGAGGAGACAGAAAGAATTTGGAACTCAAAATTTAAAAAAATGAACGTAAAAAACTGTTTTTACATGTAATTGGGAAAAATAAAATATTAATAATTAAAGAAATAATAAAATATTTTTGGTAGTTTCCATTTGAATTGAAAGAAAGTACTATGAGGTAAAAGTTAAATTTGTCCAGATTCTTACTAGCAAGGAAAATTATTTTCAGTGGAATGCTACAGAGTATAATGATTTGAAACATGAAATTCAAGATGTAAATAGACTTAAATACTAAATATCTGAATTAGCAGAAATGCTTTATTTTCAAGAATGAAATTTATTAGGGTTAGGATGTTTTCATTCAAAATTGATGATATGTTACTTTTTTTTTTTTTAAAAATAAGGGAATCTGCAACTCCAGCTTGGTTTTGGAAGAACCATCTTCAATTGTGCAACTAGATTATAGTCAGAAAGTTCTTCTGGTTTCCACCTTACAAAGAAGTCTTCTTTTTTACACTGAAGAGAAATCAGTCAAGCAAGTTGGAACCCAACCAAGAAAAAAGTAAGAAATATATGTCTTAATTCAAACACCTCATTTAGAATAGAACTTTGTTCTTATTTTGATCTTTTGAAGTAAATCCCAAATTCAGATACTTCATATGTCTTTGAGCTCACCCATTGTCTACCCCTACATTGCACTCCTTATCCTATGTGATCCATATCCATTTGCTCTTGAAACCTTTCTTAGAAGATCTTTCTAATCACCTGAAAGTCTTCCTCTAGAACTTTCAGAATTTCATGAGGACTTTTGTAATAGTTGGACTGTTCCTCATATCCCTTGGTCCTTAATCACTAGCCTACCTATATCTTTTTCAATTCACATATTTCCTGGATTATGACTTTTATGTGATTTCTAGTGGGTACTTGTCTGATTTCCCCTTATCTACTGTGGAAGCCTAAGGTAGCTATAACCCACAAGTACCACCTGGGAGAGGTTGACTTTCTTTACTTCTAAGAGACTGTCATAGACCAGTGTTGATCTAAGAGATACCCATAGTGTCACCATTGGAGTTTGCTGCACCCACTATTCCATTATTTTGAAAATCATAGTCTTGGCTTCCCAGTTAATAATAATAGCTCTCATTTACATTGTACTTTAATGTTTTCAAAATGCTTTCCTTATAAAGCCTTAGAGTGATGAGCATTGAAATTATTATCATCCCCATTTAGCAGACAATGAAACTGATATTTGGAGAGATAAAGTGAGTTGCCTATCTTTTCATGTTATTGAAGCGGACAACCAACTTTCAACCTCAGGTTCTGTTTCTCATTCAAGGAGTCTTTATACTCTGCCATGCCTCTTGTTTAAGGTGGAAATCTTTCTGAAATATTCAGACACACACTATTTGAGAATTGGAAGGGACCTAAAGGCCATTTAATCCAACTTATATCTGAACAGGAAATCTTCTATACCATCCATAAAAGATTAGTTAGAAAGCTGTCCTTATGTTGTTGTTATTCCGAAGGATTCCTTCTTTGAACCCAGTGATCAAAGATAATGTTAAATTGAAGTTTTCAGCTCATTAAAAGCTTGTTCTGATGATCTTCATTCTTAGAGCAGAGTTTTGTGTGAAATTCTGGGGCAGCTAGGTGGCTTAGTGGACTGAGAGCCAGGCCTAGAGGCATGAGGGTCTGAGTTCAAATCTAGTTTCAGATACTTTGTACCTTTGTGACTCTAGCCAAGTCATTCACCCTTTTCCCCCCATTGCCTAGTCCTAAGCACTCTTCTGTCTTGGAACCAATAACACAGTATTGATTCTTAGACAGAAGGTAAGGGTTTAAAAAAAATTACACTGTAATGATATTTAATTAGTAAAGAGCCAGACAAATCATTGAAGCTGCTGAAATACAAAAAAAGTGCATAGTTGTCATAGTTGTATCATCTTTTGAATAGATGGTTTGAACACCAAGGACCACACTACAATGAGGGTCACACTTTTTATTGTGTAAAGTGGGTAAATGAACAAACCCTGTAAATATCAGGGAACTGAACATAGGTATATTAATACAGTTGTGACTTGACTATGGCCAAGTAAAGAATTAGGACTGGAGGCAGAAAAACTTTGTAATACAGGAGAAAGAACAGTGGATTAAGAATTGAGGACCTGGATTCTGTTCCCTACCTTGTCACTGACATTTTAGAGAAGTTTAATCCCCACCCCCCCACTCACCCTCCCTCCATCCATCCCTCAGGTAGTTTTCCTCATTTGTAGATTAGGAATATTTTAATAGAAAAAGCCTGATATTTAGATCTAAAAGGATGCATCCAAAGTACTTTCCAGCTTCTCTTTCTCTGGCATGAATTAATGTCATCACATATATATGACAGAAGAATAATTTGTATGACTTACTAAATGGTAAGTGGGGTAGAGAAAGAGAAAACGGGGAGACTGAAGACCACTCAATAGCTTGAAACCTTGGGGTTATTCTGGTGATGCTGTTGCTATTGCTGCATGGGCAACATATACACATATATATGATAAAGCAAGCATTCTTATTTTATAGTTGAGAAAATCAAGGCACAAGGAAGTCAAAGTCAATTGTGTAACTAATTAAGTACAGATCTAAGACTTTTTGATTCTTAACTTAATAATCTTCCTACTATATCCCAGCAATATTAATGGTCAACTTCCAATTGAGCACTGCAACAACCTGGTATTTGATCAACACAGCAATTTTGTATTTCAGAATAGAATCTACTATTGATAAACTTAGAAGAAATGAAAGGACAACACCCCCATTTTGAGCATTAGGCCCAGAATTATTATATATGAGACTTTAAGGATGGATTGAGGGGTTTTAATAGGTGGATGTTCTTGACATCTTCCTTATAGAGAACAGAAGGGAAAAATTAACATAAAACCAAGTGGCTAAGAAAAAAATTAACCTCAGTTTAGATTGACCAAATCCTATCTTGATAAAAGTATATGACTGTAGTAATACCAAATCAAATTTGCCTGTATAGTTTACTTCTTTCTCTCCCCCCCCCCCACCTTTAATTTTAGCACAGGGAAATTTGGAGCATGTTTTATACCCGGGTTGTGTAAGCAAAGTGACCTCACATTATATGCTTCAAGGCCTGGACTACGATTATGGAAGTCTGATGTCCATGGAACAGTTCAGGCTACATTTATCTTAAAAGATGTATTTGCTGGAGGAGTAAAACCCTTTGAACTGTATCCTCGACTTGAACCAGCTGACAAAGGAAGTTGTACCTTCTCAGAGAAACACCTAGGGCTTGTGTCATGCTTCTTCCAGGATGGCTGGGTACTGAGCTGGAATGAATACAGTATCTACTTATTAGATACTATAAATCAGGTAGGTAAAGGCACTGTGTTACATTCTTGTCTCATTTCTCTTTTAATAATGTATAAAATTCTGTCTTGCTGCAGTTCCTCTTTAACTTGTCAAGGAAAATTGTGAAATGCTTTGCTAATTTATCTAGTTATAATTTTTACCTCATGGTTTTGAAACTCTTAAAAATCATTTTCATTGATATCTTCATTTCCTTCTACTTTCCCCTATCCAGAGAGCCAACTCTTATAATAAAGAAAAAAAAAAGAAAGAAAAGTAATTTAGTAGAACTAATAGCATATCAGTCAGGTCTGATAGTATATATAGTGTTCCATACCCGTAATCCCCCACCTCTGCAATGAAGGGAAACAAAGAGGCATTCTTATATCCCTTTTTTGGGAGGACAATTTTGATCATTATAATTTGATAACATTTAGTTTAACTTTTTAAATTGTTCTTTCTTTTTACATTGTAGTCAGTATGTCTAATTGTTTTTCTTGATTTTGTATACTTCACTAATACATAGTGTGTCTTTCCTTGTTTCTAGCTTTTTTGTATTCATCTTTTACTACAATAAAGTAGTAGTTGATCACATGAATGCACCACAATTTCTTTATCCATTTCCCAATCAATAAGCATCTATTTTGTTTCTAATTCTTTTTTATTACACAAAATGCCATCATAAACATTTTGGTGCAGATTTGACCTTTCTTTCTGTCTTTGACCTTGAGTCTATGCCAGTGTATACCCAGAGATCTCATTGGTCAAAGAATACGGACATTTTAGTAATTTTCCCAACATGATTACAAATTATTTTCCAGAAGAATTGAACTGACTCATAACTTCAACAGTGCACTTGCTGTTGAAAATTTGCTATATTAAATTGAAGGAAATGAAATGATTTTTCCTCTACCTCAGGTTTTTCCTGGTTTGGGATTTTCTCTCTCTAATGGCCCTTCATTGTCTTTTTGAAGGGGGAGGGGGATCTAGGAGGGAAGGCAGAAACTGGATGTTGCTAACTCCTTCTTCCTTGAGGCTCTTTACCACCCCCCTTCTCCCCCCCCCCCCCCCCCATACGCAAATTCTGCCTAAGAAAGAAAAATAAAAATGCTTTATGTGTGTTTCATTTGAATAGATGCACAGTAAATCCTAGCTTGGCTAAGATCATCAACTGTTTTGCCTTCTTGGGGTATATGCCAGCAGAGTGATCTGACTGGTCAGGGTATGTATCCTTTAAGCCACTTTCCTGGCATTCCCAAGTGCTTTTCATAGAACATCAGGATAGGAGGGAATCTTAGCAGTCTGACCTGCTCTTGTCACTTTTGGATAAGCATACTGGATCACTGAGGTGAGGTGAGGTGCCTAAAGGCCCAAAGGTACTGAAGGACTTAAAAGTTATTCAGCCAATAATTTATCATAGTAGACTATTATTGTTACTTGACTTACATGGGATTCTGACAGATGCTATTTGCTTTAAAGTATGGTCTGGTCTTGCATTTTTTGACAGGCTACCATTGCTGGTTTGGAAGGTTCAGGAGATATTGTATCTGTATCCTGTACAGAAAATGAAATATTCCTCTTAAAGGGGGATAGGAACATTATAAGAATTTCGAGCCGACCTGAAGGACTAGGATCATTAGGTTTGTATTTTTTGGAAAATGCAATGGTATTTATGAATTCTATTGTGGATTGCAAGATGCAGATATTCTTATCTAGCATGTTTAAAACATTTCATCTGCTATCAACTTGAAGGGATTAAAAAAATTCTCATTTCCTTTCAATGCACTATTTTACTACTTTCTAGTATATATTCTTAAACAAAATCCTAGGCTTAGAAACTATCTTTAGACCTAGAAAAAAAAGTTTAGAATGTAAGAAAGAATCCTTGACTTGGAATCAAGGTACCTAGGTTCTATATAACTCTAGATGTGTCACTGACTAAATTGCTTTGTATTGTTGTGTTAATCACAAAAAAATGAAATCTCCGAGGTGGAAGGGATCTTAGAGATAGTTTAATTCAACTTATAACCAAAAAAGAATCTCTGTTATTACATACTGTTATATTTAAAAATGATAAAAGCTGATATTATGAGGATAACTAATATTTTATTTAGGCCCATGTTGGTAAAATAAAATCGACCATGCGCCTGTTAAAATTTCAAATTGCTGCCTCAGTCATTACATTCCATACCTTACCTAAGCTTTTCTACTTCCCCCAGAGAGCAAGCTCAGGTAGCAAAGAGACCGCCTTCAATGACCCCAGGAGTCTTAAATCATTCTCTTACATCATCACACTTCCTGTCTGCCTCCATTTTTTACAAGAGGAATCATGGGAAATGTAGTTTCCAAAGTCCCCAAAAAACGTCCACAGGAAGTTTGTCATATGTCATATGTCTCAAATGAGCCCCAAATACCTCTAAATGGAACGCCAGGACTAAATTGCTTTGTATTGTTGTGTTAATCACAGAAAAATGAAATCTCAGAGGTGAAAGGGATCTTGGAGATGGTTTAGTTCAACTCATAACCAAAAAAGAATCTCTGTTATATTACGTACTG
This sequence comes from Gracilinanus agilis, assembly GCF_016433145.1. Classification (NCBI taxonomy): domain Eukaryota; kingdom Metazoa; phylum Chordata; class Mammalia; order Didelphimorphia; family Didelphidae; genus Gracilinanus; species Gracilinanus agilis. The sequence continues at coordinate 419,465,032 of NC_058131.1, forward strand.
AACAAGTAGTAAACCAGCCTTTTCTTAGCGACATCATTCTATCCCCTCAATAAGAAATAACCTCACAATTTTCATATGTGACACTGTCTCAGATCTCTCCACCTTTGGCATATGATAGGTGTAATTAGGTAAATGAGGGCAGAGAACTTAACCTCTCAGTGTCCCCAGGTAACTTTAAGACTTTTGGCATTTCAATACTAATTGAAATGAAATACAAAGTAACAGGTCTGGTTTGAGAAACAAAAACAAAATAAATGTTTCCTACCATTAGAATGAAAATTCCTTGAGGTCAAGGTCTACTTTTTATTTAGTTTTTATATCTCTAGCATCCAGTACAGTGCCCAACATTAGGCATTAACAAATGCTTGTTGATTGATGAATCCTGTACCTCCAGAAGCAACCTATTCCTCTTCAGATAGACCTCTCGGACAGTTTTAATTATTAGGAAGGGTTTTACTCCCTTATATTAAGCATAATTTTGCCCATTTTCAACTCCTAAATAATTTTTCTTAGTCCAAATCTTTAGGGCCAAACGGCAAGTTTCATCCCCACTTCATGTGATAAGCTTTAATATTTAAGAGTTAAAATATCTTATCCACATTTTCTCTCCTCTGAACTAAATGTTTTTATTTCCTTCATTGATTCTCATATAGCATGGACTCAATCGACACTTTTTCGTCATTCCAGTCACCATACTGTGGACATTTTCTTGTTTATCAATGTCCTTCCTAAATTGTGTCACCCTGACCTAAAGTCAGTATAGTATACCACATGTGGTCTAGTTAGGGCTGTCATGTCATTATTCCTGGGGAAGTTATGCAGTAGAAAATCTCATTGGGTTTTTTGCATACTATTTACATGTTGACTTACAGTGAGTTTCTAATCATCTCTGATCTCTTTCAAATGAACTACAACCTAGCCATATGTCTCCTATCTTATACTCTTGAAATCAATTTTTTAACCCAAATATAAAATTTTACATTAAATCCATATTAAAATTTTCCTGATTAGAGTAGCCAAAAGGTTTATCCTAGCAAGATCTTTTTGTATTTCCACTCTGTTATGTAGTATGTTAGCAATTCATTTCATGCTTATATCATGTGAAAATTTTGTTATTGATAAAAATGTTAAAGGGCACAAGGCCAAGAAAATGTCCCTGGTACTAAAAGTTATCAGTGAAGATTTTAGACAAGTTGTTTTCTAAGGCCCTTTTTCCTACAACTCTGAAATTCTTTGATGAATGTGATGGTTTGTATCTTTTATTTGACCACTGAGACAATCTTTGAGAAGGTAAACAGGACTGTAAAGTCCAACACTCTCCCCTCCCCTTCATTGTATTTTGGTACTTTTTTTTTTAACCTGTAGAAGCTTTCTTTGTATATACCCTTTCCATGTCCTTCTTCTTTCCCTATAATCTCTTTAAGTAAGTTTATTTTTCTATCTCTCTTAGGGTCATAAGAATTATAGGGTTAGAGCTGGAAAGGATCTTAAGAAATCATCTAGTCCAACCCCCTCATTTTACAGATGAAGAAACTGAGGCTCAGAAAAATCAAGTAATTTGCCCAAAGTCACCTGGGGTATAAGTAGCAAGAGTTGGGATTTGAATTCTGGTCCACTAGCTCCAATTCCACTACTCTGGAAAGTACAGCTTGTTGATCCCTGTTCTATCAGATTTTTTTCCCAGATATTTGGAAGACTAAATTCCAGTAATATTTTTATAAAGCAGAGAATAATATTTTAGGGGTGCATTTTGCTTTCACACATCTATAATCAACAAATTGGTGACCATAGCAGCTGATTTATTCCTGTGATGGGTATCTAGACAGGAATCGACCCACCATTGGGTACATCCTTAAGTTTTACTGGTCTCTCTCTTTCATATTAAAACGAGGAGAGTTTTGATTACATGATCTCTGAAGTCATTTCCAGCTCTAAATTCTATAATTCACCTCTTCCTTTTCCTCTTCTTTTGCCTCTGACCTCAAGACTGCTGTTAGCCATATTACTCTTCTCAGCATAAATGAATACCCAGAAGGTGGTGGTGTTTTGTTAAAAGGTTGGGGCAGAAATCATGGTCAAAAAAGTGTATGATGCATTGCACCCACATACAAATTTAAATAACTTATAAAAGTCCTTATTTTGGTGAAAAGTTAAGCAGAGAGAACACCACCATCACCTTTGACTATAAAGGCTAACCTTGAGCAGAATAATTTTCATTTGTTTCTTTAAATGGATAAATTAGTATAATTCAACTGCATCTTTACATTTTACTCTAATATTGAAATATAGAAGGCAACCATAACTAAGAGGAAAATTGAAAATTATGCTACTCATTTATTCTAGATATTTACCACTCAAATGGATTGAGAAAATTTAAAAATAAAAGGAAAATAAGTTTGATTAAGGCAACAACATGTATTAAGGTCCCATAATGTAGAGATTATCACATTAAGTGCAGTATGAGAAGAGAGGCAACATGGTATTATGGAAAGAGCCCTGAATTAGGAGTCAGGAGATTTGGGTATAATCATCTTCTTGCTAATCCTCAGTTTTCTCTTCTATAAAATGAAGAGACTGGATTATATCATCTTTCAGGCCCCTTTCAGCTCTAACAGTTTGTGATTTAGTGATTCAGTGGCCAAAGGATCCATAGCCTACAGCTCCTGAATCTGGTCTGCTTACCTGTGGCAAATATCCTGCAGGCATAATTTGACAACTAATTAGATATATATAGTGAATGAGAGTGAAGAATCAAGAATAATACTTGATATTATGGGCCCTAGTGCCTAGAAGAGTCATGTTGCTACCCTTGACAGGTTTGGAGGGTTCGTGGGGGAAGTTAATAAGTTCTCTTTTAGGCATATTGAGTTTAAGATATCTATAGAATATCCATTTGGAAATGTTTAGCAGGCAGTTGGTGATATATGACTGGAACTCAGATGAGGGACTAGAGCTGGAGGTAGGGGTGTGTATGTGGTAATATTAGTAGTCATAGTCATCTGCATAAATAATGATATTTGAGCCCATGAGAGCTGAAAAGGTCCCCAAGTGAGAGAGTATATAGAGAATAGACAAGAGGATGCAAGATACAACCTTGATGTACACACACAGTTAGTGGGCATGATATGGGTAATGAACCAGCAAAAGAACCTGAGGATCACTCAGACAGGTAGGAGAACCAGGAGAGAACCCAGGATATAAATTAAGCACCAAAAGAGAGATACAAAGTTTTATGGAAGTTCTGAGAAAGAAAAAGTTAGTCAAACTTTTGAGGATCAGCAGAGGCTTCATAAAAAGGAGCCTCTGTAAAATTTCTGTTATGTTCAGTTATTAGGATGTTGTAGAAATAATTTCTCTTTATGTATGCTTTGGGTTAGATGATCTCTGAGGTTCCTTCTAGCTCTGAGATTCCATAATGTGAGGAAGTTTGTTTTTTAAAATTTAAACCTTTACCTTTTGTCTTATAACCAATACTAAGTATCATTTCAAAGACAGCAGAGCAGTAAGGGCCAGACAGTTGGGGTTAACTGACTTGCCCAGGGTCACACAGATAGGAAGTATCTGAGGCAATATTTGAACCCAGGACCTTCTGTCTCCAGACCTGACTTTCTATCCACTGAGTTACCTAGCTGCCCCTTTGAGCTGTCTTGAAGGACATGTAGGATTTTATGTAGTCTTTTAATGTAATAGCTTCTCAATGTATGTTTTTAAAATCAAGCAGTTTCTTCACAATAATGCTATGATTGTGTGTTGCAAGAATGATTATTATTATTTTTCAAATAAGAAAACCATCGCTCATATTGGTTAATGAACTTGCCCACTCATTGTACAACATGTAAGGTGTTGAACTAGAACTTGAGACCAGGTTTTCTGACTTCATATCTTGTGTTTTTCTCTATTTCAAATGGCTTCTCTTAATTAGAATTACATTTTTCAAATGCCTTTTGAATTATTTATAGTTCTATACTATATAGATACTTACACCAGGATCCAAAAAAAAATAGATTAAATTGGTTTTTTATCTCCAAGCTGTTCTAGATTTTTTTCTTAATTCAAAATAAATATTTTCCTAATAAGTAAATTTAAGTGAGAAACTATGGTCTCCAATTAGGGCTTTCCTCTTATTTTTAATCAATTTTTAATAGGAATGTGTTCTTTTCCTACATTTGGTAGATCAGTTTCCAGAGAAACAAAAACTTTTCTTGTAACCTTTGGGTAGGTATTGTGCCTTTAAGCCTTTCATTGATCTAATTCTTTCCATGTTGCTACCCCTATGACTCAAGAACAGAATTTCAAATGCTTTACTAGGCTTCTGTCCCTAAAACTGTATCTTTGCTAGCTGGGGTTTTGAGAACAAGCTGAAATAAAATAGGGATTTTTCTCCCACTAACAAAAAATGACCTTTTTTGTAGGTAGAGATGGCATAGAAACCTTTGGATGTCCTGAGAAAATCCACCTGCAAAGTTTGGATAAGTTAGGGACCTTTAGTAATGAAACCAGAAACAGAGGCTCTTCTATTACCAGTGAATCAAGAAGTCGGAGTAGTTCTGTGAACTCTATAGACAGCAGTTCCAGTTTCCTGACATCTGGAGACCAAGGATCCTCTGAAATATTGAAAGAAGGCCAGCCTTCTCACAGGTTCAGTGTAATTAGCTGTGAAGATTTTGACCAAGAGCTGATTGTGAAACCCATTAAAGTGAAAAAGAAAAAGAAAAAGCAAGGTATTGTATGTAGCATTTCTTACAAAATCTATTTTTAATTTTCTCATTCACACCAAAATTTACTGTTTGAAGGTCTCCTTTAGAAATGCAGCATTTTCATACATATGGAAGATAATGTTTTTTGTTGAATAATTTTATTGGCAAATGAGTTGATCAGCATATCTGACTGTTTTAAGGTTTTTTTTTAATCCATTCATTCAGTAAACATTTATTAAACACTGATTGTATACAAAGCCTTGTGTTAATCACTAGAGAAGAATACTGCCTTACCTCCTTCTCTTCCCTTATTGAATTCCTATTTAATAGCATTTTTTATCATGAGTCCTTTGGGATAGTTTTTTTCCATGGTTCCATGATTACATGATTCCCTCCCCTTTTCTCCCCCCTCCCAGAGCTGAAGAGCAATCCCACTGGGTTATTACATGTATCATTGTTCAAAATCTATTTCCACATTATTAATATTTGCAATAGAGTGATCATTTAAAGTCAAAATCTTCAATCATATACCCATCGAACCGTGTGACCAATCATATGTTTTTCTTCTGTGTTTCTACTCCCACAGTTTTTTCTCTGGATGTGGATAGGATTCTTTCTCATAAGTCCCTCAGAATTGTCCTGGATCATTGCATTGCTGCTAGTAGAGAAATCCATTACATTTGATTGTGCCACAGTGTATCAGTCTCTGTATGCAATGTTCTCCTGGTTCTGCTCATTTCATTCTGCATCAATTCTTGGAGGTCTTTCTAGTTCACATGGAATTCCTCCAGTTCATCATTCCTTTCAGCACAATAGTATTCCATAACCATCAAATACCATAATTTGTTCAACCATTTCATTCCTTGATAATTTTTTGAAAGATGATGTCTAAGCTCTTTTTATAATCATGGCTTTCAGGTAGTCCAATAATTTTTAGATTATATCTCCTGGATTTATTTTCCAAGCCAGTTGTTTTTCAAATGAAATATTTATATCTTCTTTTTTTTTTCCCCCCATTCTGGGGATCTATTTGCTTTCAGTTTTTCTAAGGTGGTATAATGTAAGGAGACATGTGTTTAATACTCTCCTGGCCTGTATTCTGAAATGTGAGTAACCTCAAACCCTTTTTTCTGCCTTGGAACCTGTGACCAGGGTCCCCTGCTCCCTCAGGCCACAAGCAGTGGTGTCTGCTAATGTTCCTCCTCACCCTGAGATCATGCCACCAGATCGTGACCTAGTTCTGTGTATGGGCAATGCGACAAGAGCCCTGTACTCAGAGCCAGCAAAGGGACCCCTCCCCTTTTACTGTCTGTGGCTGAGGCTACATAAGCCTTTGCTGCTGCTTTAGCTGCACCCAAGGGCTTTTACTCTTGTGGGTCTTCCCTGGTGCCCTGTGCTCCACCTCTACCGCAGTGCCAGCCTTCTATGTTGTTTTGTGTTAGAAAATTACTTCATCTTGTCTTTTTGTGGGTTATGTTGCTCCAGGATTTGTTCTAAGGCATTATATCATAGTTTTTTGGAGGGTAATTTGGTAGAGATCAGTTGAGGTTCTGTACCTTCTCTGCCATCTTGGCTCTGTTCCCCCCACCCCATTTATTCTTTAAAGCTGAATGCAAATACATCTTCCCCCGTGAGCCTGTTGTAGGGGAACTTGAAGTGAACCTCAGGTTCATGAAAGGTACCCTTTGAAGAAATGCAAGACTCTAAAACTTAGCTTAGAAATAAAAAGGGAAATTTATTAATTTGGAATTCATGTTGAAGTGGCTGGGAGAATAGTGCAGGTGTTGTACTGCCTCCTTGAGGATATGTGTTCTGGGCTTTATATATCCTTTTACTAGAAAAAGGATAATGAAATGAGGTTAGGCAGGAGTAGGGGATGTTTGTCATCCGACTAGGGCTTGTATGCCAAAGACACAGGGGATGACTGGGATACCACCCAATGGTATCAGAGCATAACAGGGAGATATATATTTGTGTTCATCTCATAATCTAGGGGATAATACAATGGAAATATTTCTCTCAGGGGTCTGTCCTTATCATGGGTCTCTGATGCCCAGAGTCACCTTTTTCTCAGCCTTAACAGAATGCAAAGAAGGAAGGGAATTTTTCTGCTTTCTGTTTGACCTGAAATACTTATAAGGTTTGAAGTATCCAAGGAAAACCCAGGGTCCCATGCCAAACCCTATACTGATATCCCTATTCAGTTATTAGTTTCTAATTCTGGATATCACATTGATCTTTGGGGGAGCTTTTCTACATACTTATTATATATTATTGCATTATAGTTATCTTATTTGTGCCTTACTTTCTTAATAGTGGTAACCTTTGTTAGGGCAAAGACCATATCTTAGCCTAATTTTATATTTTCTTTAATCTTCAGGTTGGTACACACATTTAAATCTTTTTGTTTGGTCTTACTTTTTTAAATGTATTTTTATTTTATTGATAGTTATAAAAAATTTTCCATGTTACATGATTCATATTCTTTCCCTCCTCTCCTCCCACCCCCCTCCCAGAGCCAACATGCAGTTCCACTGGGTTTTACATGTGTCATTGATCATGGCCTCTTACTTTTTGAGTGAATTTAAAACTCATTTACCTGGCTTTTAGGGCCTGCCAAAATCAGGCATCTCCTTCTTCAGTACCTCATATTTCATCTCTGGAATAGGAAAGAATAAGGAAAGGCAGAAAAGTGGGCAAGTATAGAATGTGTTCAAGTAATGGAATTTGGTTGGAATGTAGCCTGTACAGAGGGATAGTAATGTGAGGATGATATTGGATTATACAGAGCCTTGAATGCCAAGTGAAAGGGGTTGACTTTTTTTTTTAAATTTTTTTTAAACCTTTAACTTCTGTGTATTGGTTCCTTGGTGGAAGAGTGGTAAGGGTGGGCAATGGGGGTCAAGTGACTTGCCCAGGGTCACATAGCTGGGAAGTATCTGGGGCTGGATTTGAACCTAGGACCTCCCGTCTCTAGGCCTGACTCTCAATCCACTGAGCTACCTAGTTGCCCCTGGAAGGGGTTGACTTTTACTTGATAGGCAGTAGGAAATCACTGAGGATGTTTAAACATAGTCATATGACAGTTCTCTGCTTGAGTATCAGAAAATGTTCTAAAGAAAAGGAAGAGACCTTTATCCTTTTCTCAAAAGTTTTTATTTTTCTATCTTTTTAAAAGCTTAAATATTAAATGAGATGTTTCGCAAATGTTAAGTGTGGAAATTTTAGAAAACTGAAAAGGCTTTTGCCTTTGCATGTTACACAATACTAGGAGCATGGTATGTCAAAGAAATCTACCAAGAGTGAGCTAGAGCATTCACAAGCTTATCAAATTGAACTTTCTAGTTCCTTCCAGTGCTCTACGTAGGAAATAGTGTATATGCCACAAAATGCTGCTGTCATCTTTGACCCAGGAAGGTTACTAGTGTGTCCTTTCTTCCCAATAACTTACCAGAATTGCATCTTGCAACTGAAACCTTCCCTGTATGTTTTTTCCTCCATTAGATTATGATCTTGAGAGCAGGGACTGGCTTGCTTTTCTGTTTTTATGTCTAGTTCTTAGCACAGAAGGCAGTAAACTGGTGATGTGGATAGAGCATTATAGCCAAAGTCAATAAGGCAAGTCACTGTAAAAATTGGAGTTAAAATAGCACCTACCTCCCAGGTTTGTTATGAAGATAAAATGAGATAATATATGTAAAGTACTTTACAAACATTAAAGTGCTTTTATACTTTTATATATTTATATAAACATATAAATATTTTTAGCCATTTTGTCCTCTGGGATCACTAATTAAGCCAATTCTCATTTTCTCAGCCTGAAGGCATTCAGGAATGAAGAATGGGCACCTCATTACACAGGCATGTACTTGTAAATGGAAATAAGTGGAGACAACTGGTATTACTACCCAGGACAGAATAATTTAAGCCAAAAGTTGACAGAGACACAAGTAACATTCTTCTGTCCTGAACTAAAATAATGTATACTGCTCTAGATTCTCTTCCTTAATAAATTATTAACTTTAAAATTTAGAATGCTAAATTATTTTCCCTTTTGGTTGAATCAGATATTTCTGTTTTGAATCAGTTTCTTAGTATTTCTTATATTCATACTTTACTAAAAATAATTTTCCTGTTTTTAATTAGAAAGTGGGTCCAGGAAAACACCTAACTCCCTTGAAGGAACTCCATGTTATGAGCATCAGTTTTCAGATGAAAGTCCTCACTCAACAACTGCAGACCAATGTTCCATGACCTCGAGTTTTCTGGGCAGCAGTCTAGATCAGATGAGTACAAATTCTCCTGATCAGCAGAGCATTTTCAGTGGGGAATTGCATGTTACTTTACAGGAGAATAATGACTCCGAAACCTTTAGTGTTCTTGAAGTGCCAGAATCTACTCCAGACTTATTAGATGAAGAAAATGAAAGTAAAAATGAAATGTTAAAATGCAACTATGAAAGTGGAATGGGCACAGATAATTTAGTATCTAATATCCATGTACTACTGACTGAAAATGCAGAAATTGATAATGTACCAGAACTCAAACCCAGACATTTTCTTGCAAATGATGAACAAAATAGTCAAGAATCTCCCAATGAAGAACAAGATGACTTTACTGAATTACAAAAAGCAGATGAAACAAGACATGAACTAATAATTCAAGATACTGAAAGCACTTCTGAAAAAAATTTCACAGATACACAAACAGTGCCTTTAAGTCCCAGTACCCTTCCAAGTTCCGAGAAGTTTCTGCCTGGGAAAAGAAATGATGAAAACTGGATGGAGATGCCGGGGACTCCAGAATGTCTTTCCATGAATAAGGTCCCAGAAAACTTCAGTTCAGATTCTTGCCATGGTCCCATAAAAGATAATGTTCTTGATCAGCAGAAAAAAATTAAAGTTTCTAAATTTGACTTGAGGAAATCTGGAGCAGAACCAACTCCTCAAGTGTCTGCTTCAGCATCCATTAAACATCAGGTGAAGATCGAACAGTCCCTACAAGAGCAAGTGTTAACATCCAGTGATGAAGAGGACATTTATGCTCGGGGGCTGCCTTATTCATCATCTGAAGCTAGTGTAGCTGAACTTGGTGTTAGTCTTTCTCTCCAGGATATGACCAAGGCAAATCTTGAGGAAACAATATTGTTAAAATCAGATCAGGTAGGTAAAATCAGATCACTTAATGAAAGATTTTTAGAGCTTGAAGAATGATGAATTATGATGGGATTTAAAATCCTACTTATCTATCTTAAAATGTTTATAAATTATGTTTTGGTTAAGGCCACCTTCAAGTGAGGTCTTCTGCTGAAGACTCATTACAGTACAGAAGGAATCCTGGCTTCTTACAGGCTGTTCCAGTAGTATGCAGACCTAGACAGGGGCCTGCAAAGGCTGTGACCCAGACAGTTAAATTCAGAAAGGCTCATAAGACACAATGAAAAGAGCAATCAGAAGACCTGAGCTCACATCTAACCTCTGATGTTTACTACTTGTGTATCCTTGAGCAGTTCATTTATACTCCCTGGGTCTTAGTTTCCTCATTTGTAAATAAGGAGGTTGGACTGGATGCCCTCTTAAGATCCCTTCTAGCTTGGGATCTGTCATCTTTAATAATTCAGTACTCAGAAAGTTGGCCAACAGATGATGAATAATTTTGGCCAAAGCAACTCACAAATTTTCTTCCTTATCTAAAGTGATAGCCCATATGTAAATACAAAGCATTCTCAGTTATTTATGTCAGTTTATCCAAAGCAAACCTTGTTTGCAAATACTTAGTGATATTGTCATTGCTCAGTAAATCCTTTCTTGACAAAATCTGGGTGTATTTGTTTATTTTGGCTGATAGGACCTTGAACTGAAGACAAAAATAGTTATTCAATTTTCCCCTTGTTTTAGAGAAAAAGGGAATTACTCTGTTTTGGGGATGCTGTTTTGATGTAATTTTACATCAGTTTGAAGAATCATACTATCTGTTTCTAGATTGAAATTGGGAATGGGGGGCTGGTTGGGGATTCATGTTGAGGGCATCTGGATAGGAGATCAGGATAACTTTCTAGCTTCTTCTGATCCATACTTTTATGGTATTTATGGTATTTAGTTTCAAGTGGAGAACTTCAGCCTTACTCATATTCAACAGTAGGTGACTAATTATGTTCTAAAGCCAAATATGAAAGATTTTGATATTATTAATGCTGCTCTTCCTGTCTCCATCGATTATCTGTGCAAATGAACAGTGAATAATGAGCAAACGAAATGGTGAGAGGCACTGGTAAAGTAGAAAAACCACTGTACTTTTGTGACAAAGTCACAAAACTTTAATTCTATTCCCTTATATGGCAGGAAAGATTGGGCTTACAACCAAAAGACTTGGGTTTAAATCTTTTCAGTTTACTAGATGTGTTGCCTTAGGGAATTAATTTAATCTTCCTGATCTTCAGATTCCCCATTTTATAATGAGGACAATAATACCCATACTACTTAATTTGTAGGCTCTTAGAGATCAAATGATGTGGTGAATATGAAAAACTTTGTAGCTTATAAGACTCTATACAAAAAAAAATAGCAGTTTTTACTATTATTATGATGCTATTCTTTGTATAGGAAAATGAGGAAAACAATCATGTGCTTTCTTTACCATGTAATATTCAGGTGGCTTCAAAACTAACCATGTGTTATTCTCATGGTATGACTAGAGATTGTCTCTAGGCAGCAGTAGGGAATTATGATGGTAGAAATCTAACTGTATGCTCTTTCTCAAATTTGCCATAAAATCATTGGAAAATTTGCTCACTTGAAATTTATGAACCTCAAAAGAATCATTATTTCATTTGTGATTTTATTCACATTGACAAAGGTCAATGAGTTTCAAGAGTTTCTTTGGTCAAAATGCATTATCTGGTAATCAATCTAGTATTATATTCAAACTTAGCTACAAGCTTAGTCTTGAGAGGATTGACACTCTCTCTCCCCACCAACTAGTAAATTTTTGCAGCTGGGTAAGGACCTGCTAGATATTCTGCACCAGTGCCTTAGCCTTTGAGAATCCAAGGTCCTTTCTGTGCTAGAATGAGGCTTTGGTGGAGTGATCAGTGAGAGATTGAAGGATAACTTACCTGTCCTGAGATAAAATTCCAAAAAAGTGTCTCTTTACACTCATCTCAGAGAAGTTAATATTCACATTGTGAAATTAAGTATAGATGAAGTTTCCTTTTGGTTTTTACAAAGATATAAAATTATAAATATCTAGCTCAAGTTGTAAAAAAAGTCCATAAAAATTCTGACTAGCCTGCAAAATTTTCAGTCATTCTTCACATATTTAGAATGTCTCTAACATTGAAATATGTTTTGTACTTTATCACATGCATAACCAATATCAAATTGCTGACTGCCTTGGGGAGAGGGAGCATGGAGGGAGGGAGAGAATTTGGAATTCAAAATGTTCAAATGCCAAAATTTTTTATATGTAATTGGAAAAAATGAAACATTACTGAAGTGGGAAAAAATAATGATTTTGAGTTAGTTGAAATACTCTATAATATCCTGACAAGTGGTTAATCAGTCTCTGCTTAAATACTTCTAATGTGATTTGACAGCTCCCAAAAGTTAATATAATCTTAGACTGCATTGAGAGTCATTATGTCAAGGATTAGGGAGATCAGAGTCCTGCTGCACTTGGCCTTAATCAGACACTTTTGCATTATTCTCTTCACTTCTGGGTCCCACCGTTGAGGAAGAGTAGAGTTGGAAAGAGGCAAACTTAAGCTTGGACTCAGGAAACACTTCCTCACATTTGGCTATCCAAAAGTGGAATGGGCCACCTTTGGAAATAATGAATTTTTCTCTCTTCAAAATCTTCAAGCAAAGTCTGGATAATCACTTGCTGGGTTATGTTGAAAGGACATTTTTTGTTTTGGTAGAGAAGGAACTCAATTTTCAATGAGTTCTCTGCCAAAACTGAGAGTTAGCTCAATGTTATCTGTGACATCAGTGTATCTCTCTTGAAAAAATTATAAATTGGTTTTTCTGATTTAGTTTTTAAGTTTCTTCTTATTCTGCAGTCTCATTTTTTTCATCAGGAGCTTTGGGAAGTTTTTTTGATATATTCCAAATGTCTTCGGATTTTTGGGGGGACATTGTCTGATAAGTTTTTTTCAGTAAAGTAGAGAGAAACATTCTGAGATACATATGTGTGCATTACTTTCATGTACACATTTAATCTAAAGATGAACCATTGTATAAGGGAGTCCTGTATCAAGTAGGCATTGGACTAGATTCTCAAATTCATTACTAATTTTTCTTTTTTTTTTAAACCCTTACTTTCTGTCTTAGAACCTATACTTTATTCTAAGGCAGAAGAGTGGTAAGGGCTAGGCAGTGGGAGTTAAGTGACTTGCTCAGGGTCACACAGCTAGGAAGTGTCTGAGGTCAGATTTGGACCTAGGACCTCCTGTCTCTAAGCCTGATTCTCAGTCCACTAAGCTACCCAGCTGCCCCCTCATTACTAATTTTCCAAAGAACATATTTGTTCTATAAGGCTAGACAGTTGAAGTATTATTTTTTATTTCTTTTCAATATATTATGATCATATTAATGTTAAGATTCTCTGATTATAAGCATTATGAAAATTAGAGCATATTGTAATCATTTTCTGAACTCCTAGTGCTTTTTTAAAGGGGAAAGATAGCATTGATTCTATATTATGTTAGTTGCAGTGCATCCCAAAGACAGGGAGATCTGCTTTCATATGATTTTTATCATTTTAAGCACATTTTTGTATTACTACCTATTGAAAATATTCCTACTTATATAGTGCTACCCTGTCTCCTATATCCAAATCTATACAGATCTGTTCTAACCACTATTCCTTAGTTTGCAGAAAGCTGGATGGGATACTCTGGCCCTGGCTATGGAATCCTAAGCCTTGTTGTTTCAGAGAAGTATGTCTGGTGCTTGGACTACAAAGGTGGACTGTATTGTAGCGGTCTCCCAAGTGCTGGAATACGATGGCAGAAATTTGAAGATGCAGTCCAGCAGGTGGCAGTCTCTCCTTCAGGTTAGAATCCCCAGCTTCTAGGCGTCCTGCTTTCTTTACTTAATCTAATAGAAAATACCACCATTAACTTTATTAATGCTAACATGAATATGTGATATGAACAAAGAATAGAAGGAAGAAATAAAAATCATTTATTAAGTACGTATTTTGTACCAGGCATTATACTAAGTTCTGAGGTTATAAATACAAAAGTCAGATAGACTTGGTACTCAAAGAGCTTACATCCTACTGGAGAGAGATAGTATCTTATAAGAGCATTGTGGCTAATGATGGGTGTTTTGGTTTGGGAAATGCCTGGGATGGTGAGTGGCAGCTAGAAGGGAGTTAATCCACATGCCCTTTTCAGAAAGAATGGTAATATTAATTTGATTATTGGTCCGAGAGCAAGAAAAGGAAAGTGGGATGTGTGAGGTGGCCGAGTGGGTAGCAAAAAGATGGTAGGGATAGAGTGGTAGATATAATATGAAAAAATATCAGGAATACACAAAAGCATGAGTTTTTAGAGTTTTGATACTTCATTTGATAAAAATCACTTGCTCTACAATTTTGAATTTCCCTTATTCTCCTCAGGTCTTGCCTAGAATCCCAATTTTTTGCCTGATTCTTTTACTTTTAATAGTATTTATATTTTTAGGACCTTAAAGGAGTTTGTTGTGCCAAACTCCTAGAAAGAGTTTTTTTACCATAAGTGTCCTTTTTTTCCCCAAACTTTAAATTGTTGATTTAACTGGTATATTGGAGATATAACACTTGTGATGGAGAATCTTTTTTTTTTTTTAAACCCTTAACTTCTGTGTATTGGCTCCTAGGTGGAAGAGTGGTAAGGGTGGACAATGGGGGTCAAGTGACTTGCCCAGGGTCACACAGCTGGGAAATGTCTGAGGCCAGATTTGAACCTAGGACCTCCCGTCTCTAGGCCTGACTATCAATCCACTGAGCTACCCGGCTGCCCCCTGATGGAGAGTCTTTTAAATGTGGTATATTCCATTTTTGGATCTCTTGATTAGGACTGGTTACACAAATTCTTGCTCGTGTTTAAGATTTCACAAGATTTTGAGTAATATTCAGATCAAATCATGGGATTTGGGCTTGAATAAAAACCTTAAAGATCCTTTAGTTTCCTCAAATTTTATAATTGAGGAAATTGAGGGGCAGAGAAAGAACAAATATAAGCAGCAGAGCTATGGTTCAAATCCATACTCTTAAACATCCATCCTTATTTGTACTACTCTGTGCTGGCTTCTGCTCTGTTTTCGTTTTTATAAATATGCTTACTTTTTAAATAGTTAATGTACCATATCCTCTGAGCTACTTCCTGACTATATATTGAAGTCACATCAATTCTTTCAAGCCACTAAGGTATAATCATTCATGTGTTGGAGTAGAAATTGACTGAATGATACCCTAATGGTTTTAAATCACCACTACCACTTCCATTTGCATGAAGTAATTTCCTCATCTAGTCTTTTTAACATTAGCTTCTCTCATTGTTCAAGGAGTTAGATAAAAAAGAAATATATATGTATATTTATTTTTATTTATTTTAGCTCAGCTAGTGTTTAGTATTTATTTTAGCTCAGCTAACATATTACAAAGAAATTGGACAAATTGGAACAGAAGAGTATTGGAGTGTTTATTTTCAACTGTGCCACAAAGTTCTTGTGACCTTTGCTTCCATAATATGCCTCAGTTTTCTTGCTTTTAAATTGGAGGCTAAAGTGACTTCTTAATTTTGTTTGTTTTTAGCATAATCATTTATTTTAAAAATATTGTATAAATTTAATTTAATGAAAATATTATTCAGCTAAGATTTGCCTTCTCACCATCTCACCACATGTATCTCCTTCCCATCAAATAAGAACACAAGAAAAATAGAACCGATCACAAAAATATATAGTCAATCAAAACAAATTTCTATATTGGCCAAAAATTTTGTCTCATTCTGTATTCTGAATCCTTCATCTCTATCAGAAGGTGAGTTGCATTTTTCTATCATTACCCCTCTGGAATCTTGTTTGGTCATCACAACAATAAGAATTTAGTTCAATAATATTGATAAATCAAATTAGAGATGTTAGTATTTATATGATTATATATTTTAATAATTTTTCTTTCTGATCCTAATATTTGGTTTATCAAATTGTTACCTCTTTTTTTCTTGTTTGCATTGATCATTTTTTTCCTAAATTATTTTTCTCTTCTAATTCATACTTCCTACCACAGTAGTGTTCTTAAAGTACATCTATGATCATGTCATTCTCAGAAACTGTTAAATGGCTTTCAGTTGCCTATTCTAATCCCTTGGCTTGACTGTTAAGATTTTTCACAATGTGGTCTACCAACTTTCCTAGTTGGATCTTTAAATGTTCACTTTTCCAAAAGCTTCACTCTAATTAAACTGAACTACTCACTAGATAACTGTACAGTTTCCCTCCAAACCTCTTGCTTTTCTGCCATTATTTTTCTCTTGGTGTCTTACTAATGTTATTATGTAAGGTAATGCCTTCTTCTCCCAGGCTTCACCTGTGAAAATCCTAAATATTCTTCAAGGCTCAGTTTAAGTACAACCTCTTCTATCAAGTTTTAATCCCATCCAGAAGTGATTTCACAGCCCCTTCACTCCGGTAGATTTCTGGCAAATATGGCTGCTTGATTGGAGGCATCTAGCTCCTACATACCCACTCCACAAAACCTTAAAAATGAAACCAGACTGAATAATAATCAAGAAATCGAATGAAAAACTAGAGTAAATAGCTTCATCTGCCTCAAAGCTGCATAAAAAGTCATTTAGAAGCCTACAAACAGTAGGAAAGAGGGCAGACCCAACAGAAATGTAAACACTAGCACATGAAAACCAGATGGAAGACTTTGCATTATGACCAGAGATGGAACTAGAAGCAGGGGTATGTTGAAGCCAGCTCTGAGATTGTTATTTATTCAGTGTGAGCATTTATGCCTCAGAAATGAGCTATTCCTGCAAATTAGTTTAAGTCATTATTTTGTGGATTGCTATAAATATTAATAATACAGATTAGATTTGAAAGTTTGTGGGTATGCATTCCCCTACTCACCTAGAACACCCCTGTATTGCTTTATAAATATCATTTGAGCTTAGCAGTAGAAAGCTCAGGGAATGAAATGATCTGGTGACTATAGTAATAGTTATGACTGGCATTTATATAATGCTTTATGATTGGCAAAGTATTTTCCATCCTTTATGTCATTTGAGTTTCATAACATCACTGGTCAGAGGATACCTGTAACTTATAAGACTTTGAATCTGGAGGCAGCCAGAATGGAGCTTTCTGATATGAAAATTCCAAGGTAGCTGGAAACCTGTAGCACAAAGGAAGTTGTAGGGAGGTACGACAACCAGATTGGACATAGCAATACTTAGTCATGGACATTCCAGGTCCACAGTTCTGAGGTACTTTGTCTTAAGATGCCATAGAACATTGAACATCCAGTTCTTTGAACCTTCAAAATCCAGGGGATTTAAAAATCTACCAAGAGTCAGAGTAGTTACACTCTGAAAGGTGGGATATTAGTGTAGAAGTTAATCCAAGAAATCATGCGAAAACTAAACAGAACCTACCACACACCATGCGGTCCAAATCATTAACAAAAGCTTGAGAGTTAAGTAAGGAGAAGATAGTCATTACTATTGGGCAGCTAGATGGCATAGTGGATAGAGCACTGGGCCTGGAGTCAGGAAGTCTTAAGTTCAAATCTGACTTTAGATACTTACTAGCTGTGTGATCCTGGCAAATCACTTAACCCTGTTTGCCTCAATTTTCTCTTCTGTAAAATGAACTGGAGAAGGAAATGCCAAACCATTTCAGTATCTTTGCCAAGAAAACTCCAAACAACATCACAAAGAGTTAGACACTACTGAAATGATTGGACAACAAATAAATCATTATAAATAATTAATATAGATCCATAGATACCCAAAAATCCAACTAGGAAAAGAGAATAACTCTACAACAACTACATACTCAAAGAAAAAAATGGATTTTCTTCAAGAAGCACATGAATGCCAAGAGGAAATAAAGAGAGAGATAAAAAAATGAAATAAAGACTTCTAGAGGAAAGAATGGAAGAAGAATAAATAGCTTAGAACAGAACGCAATAAGCTTGACCCAAGTAATGGACTTCATAAAAATCAGAACAGAACAAACAGAAATCAACAATTACATGAAACTGTAAGAAATTTTAGAATGAAATCATAAGATTGGAGGGAAAACAGAAGAAAATGAAACAATGTTACTTGGAAAACAGGTTATAGAGATCATTTGAGAATCATCTGACTCAGAGAGAGAGAAGAAAAGAAGGAAGGAAAGAAAGAAAGAGAGATAGAAAAATATTGGATATTATGTTGAAAGTAATACTGAATGAAAATTACTTGAATAAGCTAGAACTAGTAGGCAATTTTTATTTCTAAAAATGGAATTCACTGATCATCTCCTGAAAAGAAATATCTCAGGAATGGCATTGTCAAAATACAGAGCTTCCACATTAAGGGTGCTGCAAGTATCTGAAAAGAGAATTTAAATCCCAAGGAACCACAGTCAGGATCACTTAAGACTTGCCAGCTTCTACTATAAATGAGATTCACTCGTGGAATATAATATTCCACAATTCAAAAGCCATAAGATGGAGGCAGATTTCACAGAGGATAGAGATCCAGGCTTGGAGTTGGGGGGACATGAGTTTGTATCTGGCCTCAAACATTTCCTAGCTGTGTGTGATCCTGGGCAAGTCATTTAACCCTGACTGCCTAGCCCTTGCCACTCTTCTCTTAGAATTGATACTCAGACAAAAAGTGTGGGTTAAAAAAAAAAGGCACAAGACTTACAAGCAGGATTCACCTACCTGAAAAGCTGGGTATTATCCTACAGGGGAAAAATGGATCTTTAAGGGAATACAGGATTTTGAAACATTCCTGAAGAAAAGATTCCAACTGAGCAGAAACTTTGAATATAAACACAAGACTCAGATGAAACCTAGACAAGTAAACTTATTTGAAAAATTGGAATGGACATATGATGATGTGCTAACATTCTAATAGGGGGAGAAAAAAACAAATGCCCCTTCAGTACCTTAACATCTTCAAATGATATTAAGGGAATTTTATAAAACAAATAGAAGACCTAGGAAGTGGATTGGTTTTGTTCTGAAGGTTTTAAGAGGTCAGAGAAAAAGGGGTATAAAAGGAATATTATACATGTATATATAAAATATATGAATGTCACAAGAAAAGGAGAAAGAAAAGACTGGAGCTTACTATTTTTCATAATTGGAGTATACGAGAAGAAAAATATGTAAAGGAATATGGAAAATATATAAAGGAATAAAAAATATGAAAGAGAAGGGATGGGGGGACAGGCATCAGATGACCTGAACAAAAGAGAATTGAACACACACACACATACACACGCATGCACACATGCATGCATATACACGTACATATGAGAACTTTGGAGGGGAGGAATTGAACGGGGGGAAAAAGGAAAAGGCAAGAACCAATGATTAGGGCAGGGGTTGGCAATGTATGACTCTCGAGCCATATCTGGCTCTTTTGAGGGCCAGATATGGCTCTTTCTGCAGGAGCCATAAAGTCAATTTTTTTTTTTCAGGCGCTGTTACAGGAGCACGCGCTGTGAGCACTGTATGGCTCTCACGAAATTACATTTTTAAAAATGTGGCGTTTATGGCTCTCATGGCCAAAAAGATTGCCGACCCCTGGATTAGGGTCTCAGCAAGCAGAGTAGAAGATCAATGGAAAGGAAACATATCAATCTAATTATACACAGCTGATTGGTTCACATTCCTTCTTTTTCATCACCTTCCTCTTTGTAAAAGGCAATGAGTTAATAAGAGAGGAATAATATAAATAGTTATGATTATCATAACAGCAAACATGAGTGAACTCCAATATCCAAAATATATAGAAATTTTATTCAAACATATAAGAGCAACATTCCCAAATAGATAAATAGCCAGAAATATGAAGAGTCAGTTCTCAACAAATGTATTAATCGCTATATTAAACTATCAATGGCCATATTAAAATTTGCTCCAAATTACAATAATAAGAAAAATGTCAATTAAAACAACCCTCAGGTTCCAAGGAAAATGGCAGTTGTTAGAGAGGAACATTGACAGTGGAGTTATAAATTTCTTTTTCCAGTGGAAATAATTTTGGAACTGTTCCCCAAAACTCACTGAATTATGCATACACTTTGCTTCAGCAATACTTTGACTAGGCTTTATACTCCAAAGAGATCAAAGAAAAAGGGAAGGGCCCTAGATACAAAAAAAAAAAATTAGCAGCACTTTGTGTCATATAAAAGGGGGGGGATTCTATCATTTGGGAAATGGCTTTACAAATTATGGCATATTAATATTTTGCTTTAAGAAATGACTGAAGAGATGGATTTCAGATTATTTTGGTGAGACTTAAATGAACTAATATGGACTGAAGTGAGCAGAAACAAGAAAACAATTTTTACAATATCTACATTGTAAAGAAAAACAACTTTGAAAGACTTAAGAAATCTTAAAGCAATGTCCAAATATGACTCCAGATGACCTATGTTGAAACTTGTTACCATCTCTTGACTGAGAGGTGATAGACTAAAAGTGCAGAAAGAAACATTGCTGGATATAGCCAATGTGTGGGTTTGTTTTCCTTGACTATATCTGTCATAGGGTCCTTTTTTTTTTAAAAAAAAAAAAACTTCTTTTTAAATTGAGGATTGTGAGATTGGCAACAACATTAGGGTGTCAATAGCAATAGTGAAAAAAGAAGGAACGTTTTTAAAAACTAGATTAATTTTAATGCCCAGAACAGATCAACAGGCTGGTTTTGGAAATATATATAGCTATGTATATGGAAATAAGTATAAATATATGGAAAATATAAATTCCATATAAGTATATGTAAATATATATTTATTTAGAGCAAACTATATGAGATAGACATATATGGTTTCATATACAATCTTTTTTGTTCTACTTTATGTATGCAGATACTCGCTTTTTGTCACATTGAGAATTTTCAAAATAATTCCCAAGGCACTTTATACCTCCCATGGCACTAGCTTATACTTCCTTATGTTGTATCTATTTGTATAATGTCTTACTAGATTTGTAAGTTTTTGAAGATAGGATCTCATATACATTCTTGCATCTTCCATAAGATGTGGCATATAGATATATTTACTAATGAATTAATTTTTCACAGGTGCACTTCTCTGGAAGATTGAACAGAAATCTAATAAGGCATTTGCCTGTGGGAAAGTAACTATCAAAGGAAAGCGTCATTGGTATGAGGCACTTCCACAAGCTGTATTTGTAGCTTTAAGTGATGACACAGCTTGGATTATTAGGACCAATGGAGATTTGTACTTGCAAACAGGTAATTAATCTTTTCATTGAATCATCTTTGTGTCACACCTTTACTTATTAGTAGTACTCTTAGATTAAATCAAAGGATTGGAGAATATAGGAGAGATCTTCACCTAGGGCAGTGATGGCGAATCTTTTAAAGACTGAGTGCCCAAACTACAACCTTCACTTCACATGTGAGCCCCCCACCTTACCCGAGACAGGGGACGGAGGAAGTCCTCCAATTGGGTTGCTGGGCTGAGGGGCAGGTCATGTGAGAAATGTCCTGAGGCGCTCATGGAGAGAAGGAAGGGAGTAGCCCCCTCTGGCTTGCTCTGACACACATGCTATATATAGGTCTTCCAACACAGACCTAGGGTTTTAGAAGATGAATTTTAGTCAAAAGGCATTTACATTTTCCTTTTTTACTGTATTGATAATTTAATGGCTATTGATATTTTCTACTCCATATCCATGCCTGAAACACATTTTGTCCCCATTTTTAGGTGATATCTTAACTATCTAGAACAACTTCCTTGGAAACTGAGGCCCCAGAGCAGTTGAGTAATTTGCTTCAGGTGTCATAGGTTATCATAGTAACATAGTAGAGGCAGGATTTGAAATCTGGTCATCTGGCTCCAAACTGAGGATGCTTTTTACTTCACCACGTTGCCTGTCAAATCCTCCTTTTTCAGAAGTCCAGTTTAGATGCTAACTGTCCTCTTCTACTCAGAAAATAAATAAAAGTAAAGGCAGAAAAAAAAGAGAATTTATTACCTGGGATTCTTTCTTTGCTTCTGCCACATTCTAATTTATACTATACTTATTTGTGTACATGCTATATTCTTCCTTCCTTACTGAAGGAACTCTTGTTTTGTGTCATATTCTAGCAATAAGCAATTTCAATGCATATAAATATTTGTTGAACTGAGTTGAATTTGCAAATCATTTAGATTAATTTAAAGTGTTTCTTCTTATAACAAATCTAGTGCAAATCATTTATATTCCCTTACCAAATCTAAAAAGAGACAATTGAAATTAAATTAATAATAGAAAAATTTTCCTCTTCTAAGGGCCTATGTTGAACATACAAAATGTTCCATTTCATGTCCAGAAAACCCAAAGGGAAATTATTTCTAATAAGAAACAATTCATATCATCCTAAGAAACCTTTAACTTTTTTGAGGGCATATAACGGGGCTTGTTTATTAGGAACAAACAGTAATGAGGCTCGTATATGCACTGTCAGCAACAACTGAAATATTGTTCTACACTAGCAATCTCTGGAATGGATTATGGGAAGAAACACCATTCAGCCTACCCTGATGGATTTGTTTAAATGACAATCTGACTAACCTAAAATTGCTGAGTCTATGAAAATGATTTAATCACTTGGATTGTCAGTGAATAATAATTGATTCCCAGTTTGTTCCCAATGAGCAAGAATAGTCAACCTTATGCATTAGAAATGTCTCTGAGGGGTAGGTAGGTAGCAGAGTAGATAAAGCACCAAACCTGGAGATGTGAGGTCTTGGGTTCAAATTTGGCTTTACTTCTAGCCCTGTGACCCTAGACCTATGTTGGCAAACCTATGGCACACATGCTGCTCCCTTGCCCCTCTCCACACATGGCCAAGGGCATTTCTCACTTTACCTGCTCCTCTGCCCAGCAACCCAGTGGGAGCTCTTCTTCCCTCCACTGTCTGGCATAAGGTAGGGGCTCCATGTTGCATTAGGGTTGCAGTTTGAGCGCTCAGTCTCCAAAAGTTTCACCATCACTTCCTTAAGGCAAACTACGGCCTGGATCTGGCCCGCAGGGAATCATTTGCCCATCACTGCCCTAGACTAATCATTTAATCTCCATTGCCTAGCTCTTACCACTCTTCTGTCTTAGAAATGATACTAAGACAGAAGGTAAGAGGTTAAAAAAAAGAGAGTTTTTGTAAACAGCATTTAGATCAGGTGTCAGCAACCTTTCAGAAAGATAGTATGCTAAGGTTCTGACCTCTGTTTTTCTGACATAAAGTTGTTGGAGTAGGACAGTGGTTCCCAAACTTTTTTGGCCTACTGCCCCCTTTCCAGAAAAAATATTACTTAGCCCCCTGGAAATTAATTTTTTTTTAATTTTAATAGCAATTAATAGGAAAGATAAATGTACTTGTGGCCATCACCGCTCCCCCTGGATCGCTGCAGCACCCACCAGGGGGTGGTAGTGCCTACTTTGGGAATCACTGGAGTAGGGTATTGATAACTGAATAGGATTTATCAGGAGAATACGCCACTTGGCAAGGGCCAGAATTGTTCTTAAGTGTAATAGGAAGCCCCTATATCTGTGATGGCGAACCTATGGCACACATGCCAAAGATGGCACACAGAGACCTCTCTGTGGGCACCCACAAGCCCCTGGCTTGGCTGGCTGGGAGCCTGGCCTTGCTCCCAAATGCAGGGGTTGGGGCATTCTAGCCTCCCTCCACCTTCTCAGGGGCTCAGCCCAGTCACCCTAAGCAGCTCCAGGGGCTGATTTCGGCCAGCCTGCTGATCAAAGCCACTTCTAGCTGGAGCAGGCCACCCCCCTCCCCCAGCTTGCAGCCCTGTCCCCAAATGCAATGCAGGGGTGGGTGGGGGCACTGCATGCAGTCAGAGGGTGGGGCACATAATGGGGGTGGCACAGGTACACAGTCTGGAGAGTGGGTGGAGTTCACCATCACTGACCTATATAGTAATTAAATTAAATTAAAGGTTACCAGAAAAAGCTTCCAGCTGGTCCAAAAAAAAAATAAATCTTTCCTATAACATTTAATAGATGTCCTTACTTTGTCATACTTCTGTAAATTACATTAATTTTGAATTAATTTGCCCAGTTGACAGGTATTTATTAATGTGCCTACTTTGTCCCAGGCACTGCTAAGTAAACAAACAAACAAACAAACAAAAGTCTTTACTTTCAAGTAACTTAGTGTCTACTGGGGAAAACAATATGAAAATACAAATAACCTATATACAGTTTAAACTGGAGATAATCTCAGGGGAAAGGAATTAGCATTAAGGTTCATCATGAAAGACTTTTTTCAAAAGGTAGGATTTTAGCTCAGATTCACAGGAAGCCAGAGCCAGGAAGAGGAAGAGCATTCCAGTTGTAGGGGACAGCCAGAGAAAATACCTGGAGTGGTTAGATGGAGTGTCTTATTGGAGGAGCAGCAAAGAAGGACAGTATCATATACTGATATTTCTAGCTTGGAAATTAGACTTTTTTCATATAATAGAACAGTGGGTGTGGGGTCCAGAGATTTGAACCCTTGCTTTGTTACTTATCTATATGCCACGATATAAGCCTCTTAATTTCTCTATTAGTATTTTCATCTGTAAAATGAAACAAGAAGATTCTAGAACATGGGTATGGGAGAATGTGCAACTTTGCAATATCAGCATGGTAATATGTGATTGCCTAGGGAGCAAGTTCAAATAAGAGGGCCTAGGCATGGTCTGAAACCAGGGAGTATATAGTTTTAGTATTTCAGAGTTCTGTCAAATATCAGGAAAACTGTATTTGAATTCATTAATACCTTCCTTATGATTGGGAGTTAGTATAATGTAGCAGAAAGAGAATCAAGTAAGGAGCCAGACTGGGATTTAAATTCTACTTTTGCTATGTATTTTATTAGCAAGTCACCTAAATTCTAAAACTGTGTTGTGCCAAAGGACACACAGATAAAATATAACATATAGTAGTATATGATAAGTACTTAAGGAGAGGTGTTAAAAGTTACCAGATGGAGAAAGAAACCTTTTCTCATTGAAGGAATCAGAGGAGGCTTTGTGGAGGAAGTGTCTTTTGAGCTAATTCTTCGAAAATGGGTAGGGTATCACCTGATGGAAATGAGAGGGCATTTCAGAAGGAGTTATTAGTGATCAGTGTATACAGGCAGGAAATTGTGGACCATGTTTGGGGGAAAATGAATAGTTTCAGTTTGACTAAAGCATAGAGTAGGTAATAGAAAAGTTCAGAAAGATATAGTGCAAGGGCAGCTAGGTGGCACAGTGGATAGAGCGCCAGGATTGGAGTCAGGAGGACCTGGATCCAAATTCGATGACACTTCACAGCTTAGTGTGACCTTGGGAAAGTCACTTACCCTTGCTTGCCTAGCCCTTGCCCTTCTTTTTTAGAGTTGTTACTAGGACAGAAGGTAAGGGTTATAAATACATACATATATATGCTTCTGGGCAAAAGTGGGACAGGATCAGAGAAGTATAATCATATGAGATGAATTGAAGGAGGAGAGGGTCTAGGGCAGGGGTCAGCAACCTTTTTGGCCATGAGAGCCATAAACGCCACATTTTTTAAAATGTAATTTCGTGAGAGCCGTACAATGCTCACAGTGTGAGCTCCTATAACAGCGCCTGAAAAAAAATTGACTTTATGGTTCCTGCAGAAAGAGCCATATGTTGCTGACCCCTGGTCTAGAGTATTGTAGTAATCCAGGAGAAAAATAATAACTTAAGTTAGCATGGCTGCTATGGGAATAACTGAGAAATTGCAAATACAGTGATTTTTGGGGGGGGGCTTTTTATCTTTGTTTTACTTAAAGGTTTGAGCGTGGATCGTCCTTGTGCCAGAGCTGTAAAGATTGACTGCCCATATCCTCTGTCTCAGATCACATCCCGAAACAATGTGGTGTGGGCATTAACTGAACAAAGGGCACTTCTGTTTCGAGAGGGAGTGAGCAGCTTTTGTCCCGAAGGGGAACAGTGGAAATGTGACATAATAAGGTAATGAGACATTGGTAAGGAAATCCTTAAGACGGGATTGCTAAGAGTGTTGAGTATTCTCGTGTAATCTAGTATATTGAAATTTTCTATTTGAGGTACCATATAATAAATCTTGATGGAAGGAAATTCTTTACTTAGAATCTGACTTTTTATCCTAAAGATTTCTTTTTCCACATTTAGGAAAACTGAGTGAAATCCACATTAGCCTAGAACCAGATTTTCAATTTTCATCTAATTCTATTAAAATTAACTCCTCTACTTGACACTTAATTGACACTAAAAATATTTCTTATTGTTTTCACCAAATAAGGTGCTGGTGTAAAAGGATTTATAGTTCTAAAGAAAAAAAATAGACAAAAGATGTTGTTTTCAACATCCTTTGAGTGCTGAATCCTTTTTTTTCCCCTGAGTTGTTATGATATATAAAAGAAGTTAAGGAGCCTTTGCTGCTCTTTTGTCACATCTCCACCCTTCCTCTCACTTCCCTTTTGTACAATGGTCCTTCCTTCTGTCGTGGATGTGACCTCAGGTTCTAAGAGCTGTGTGTTCTGCTGTGTGATGGTGGAGTACAAATCTCCAAACCTTTCACCTTTTTAGTGTGATGATTTTTAGGTCCTTAAGAATAGGACTGTAACTTGGTCATTTTAGCGAACATTTAATTATCAAATGGCAAATAATGAAAATCTGATTATGCAATCTAGTTATTTCCTTTTTTCCTTTGACTTTTAATGCCTGCAGTGAAAAGCAAGCTTTGGAACCTGTGTGTATAACTCTTGGAGATCAACAAACCATATGGGCTTTGGACATCCATGGAAATCTCTGGTTCAGAACTGGTGTTGTTTCCAAGAAACCTCAAGGAGATGATGACCATTGGTGGCAAGTAGGCATTCAGCTGTCAATAAGGGACACTCTTCATCCATAGATAGTGTCAGGAAGTCTTAAACTAAATCTCTTTCTTTCTTCCTCCACACTAACAGCATCATAGGATTTTCATCATTAGATAATTTGAAAATCCTACTTTAATTAAATAAAGCAGGCTTTATTTTTCCTATTTATAAATGTGCCAGTATGTACTAAATAAACCTAGCAACCTCAGTCTGAACATCTAGTTAAGGATGTTGTTTATGGCTGGAAATGTATTAAGGAAATGACTAATAGTTATATATAATGCTAAGCCACAATTAAAGTTTGTGTATCTTTATTTATTTAAAAGGTTTGTTTGAAATTTATAAAGTGAAGGCAATTTCAGGGAAGAATAAATTTTTTTCTTTCAAAATGCTATTAGAAATTGATATATTTTGAGTATATAACAAGAGTCATCTTAAAGCAATCTTTTCATTTAGTTATCCCATTGATTTCACGTGTGACTTAGTACTAGAATGACTTAGTTTGTCCTTAAAGGAAATTGCATCCCTTTCTCTTTCCTCCCCATCTACCACCTGAACAGATATAGGCTTTGGTAGCTTTCAGTGTTTATGTAATTTCTGTGCTAGTCAACAAGTAGCTGCTATAAAAGTTGATAAGAGATGATACTGATAATTAAGTTTTGGAATATGTTATATTTTGAGATTCAAAGCTTTTTCAGTATCACTTAAGACTTGTATTTTCAAAGGCAGTCATTTCTTTTACTTTGGTTGTAGACCCTTTGTATGAGCAAAACTCTTTTGGACCTCGGTTTCCTCATTTGTCAAATAAGGAGTTTTGGACCAGGTGACCCATATAGTCCCTCCCAGTTTTAAATGCATGGCAATAAGAACATGGAGAAAAAGAAAACATGTTAATATATAATAAAGATTATACTCTCTTTTGCTGAATCAGAAAAATGAAGAATTTTCTGTTCATGTTTTATAATTTAGATAAAACCATCTGTGGGCAAAGCATTCTGGGGAATTGAATGCTTCCTCTCTGCTTATAAATTTACCTAGCATTCACTTTTTACTGATTAAGGTATACAACCTCAATAATTTTTTTTTAAACCCTTAGAACTTTTGTCTTAGGATCAATATTGTGTATTGGTTCCAAGGTAGAAGAGCAGTAAGGATTAGGCAATGGGGGCTAAGTAACTTGTCCAAAGTCACACATTAGGAAGTGTCTGAATCCAGATTTGAACCCAGGACCTCTGATTTCTAGACATGACTCTCAATCCTCTGAGCCACCTAGCTGACCCCCTCAAGTGACTCTTTGTATAATTTATTATTTTATGGTTGGGCTTCACTAGAAATGACCAATTAGAAAATAATTTTTTCTAAATACTATAGTTATTTTCTTCCCTTTCATTCTTGACTAGATAACTTCTTGCCAAACTAACCAATTTGTTCTTCAAATTCATTATTCCATTTCTTACTTCCATTTCTTTTCATACTCTTTCTCCACATGTATAGAACACACTCCCTTCTTAAATCCTCCATCTCTAGAATGAATCCTTAGCTTCTTTTAAGTCTCAGTTCAAGTGTCTCTCCTGAGCTTCCCTGCTACTTTTTAGTGCTTTTTACTTTCTTAGAAGATCATGAGTGATCTTATCCATTTAGATGTTGTCTTTCTCCCCAAAGATTTTTGTTTGTATATCCCCAACATCTAGCACATATTTATCTTTTATGATGCTTAATAAATGCTTTTCTGATTGGATTGAATTATTCTAATATAGTGACTCTCATACTTTTTGTTCTCATGTCCCATTTATTCTCTTAA
The DNA here is from genome assembly GCF_016433145.1 of Gracilinanus agilis. Classification (NCBI taxonomy): domain Eukaryota; kingdom Metazoa; phylum Chordata; class Mammalia; order Didelphimorphia; family Didelphidae; genus Gracilinanus; species Gracilinanus agilis. Next base: position 419,493,629 of record NC_058131.1, read on the forward strand.
AAATTAGTGAGGAGGTTGCTAGATAGAGCACCAGACCTGGAGTCAGAAGGACCTAGTTTCAGATCTGGCCTCAGACATTTCCTAGGTGTGTGACCCTAGGTATAACCCTGTGTTTTAACCCTGATTGCCTAGCCTTTACCACTTTTCCGATCTTAAAATTGATACTAAAACAAAAGATATGGGTTTAGAAAAAAACATGTATTGAGGGATATGTATATATCGGCCTCTGAACTTTTGTTTTATATGTGTTGTATCTATGGATATTTGTCATATTCAAAATTAAACATCTTAGCATTATTATAAAAATAGTTTTGACCTTCAGACTCCCTAAAAGGTCTCATGGACCCTTGGGAATTCCTGCACCACACTTTGAGAATCATGGATCTAGGAAGTATTTGACCCAAGCCATTAAGAGCATTTGAAGGTAGAAATTCAGACCGATGTGGACTAGAAACTAACCATAGAACTAGCAAGTGTACAAATGAGCTTATGGATGTCATATTTTGTGGTGTTCTTTCTAGGTTAGCATCACAGATTATGTGGTGTTTGACCAGTGCAGCTTGTTTCAGACAATAATTCATGCCACACACACAGTAGCAACAGCTGCACAAGCTCCTGTGGAGAAAGTGGCAGACAAACTTCGAATGGCATTCTGGTCACAGCAGCTTCAGTGTCAGCCAAGCCTGCTTGGTGTCAACAATAGTGGTGTTTGGATCTCATCAGGCAAGAATGAATTCCATGTAGCAAAAGGAAGTCTAGTAGGTCAGTGGTTTGTTTTTTTATCCTTTCTTTTTTTTTTTTTTTTTAAGTTGGCCTCATTCTAAAAGTAAGTACCAAAAGATAAGTTTTAAACCCTCAAATGAAAAAGAGATGTGGCTTAAAGATGGTGGTTTGAGGGCAATTTAGTAGAAGAGAGTCCTAAAGTTGTATAATTACTCTTCATTTTTAAAAACCTGAATTTTTTGCTTGAAATATCAGTATCTTGATGGTAAGTGATGAATTGTCATCAGAAATGTATTATGGGGGGCAGCTGGGTAGCTCAGTGGATTGATAGTCAGGCCTAGAGACAGGAGGTCCTAGGTTCAAATCCGGCCTCAGACACTTTCCAGCTGTGTGACCCTGGGCAAGTCACTTGACCCCCATTGCCCACCCTTACCACTCTTCCAACTATGAGCCAATGTACAGAAGTTAAGGGTTTAAAAAAAAAGTTAAAAAAAAAGAAATGTATTATGATATTTTATGAATAATAGAGCAACTCCTAAGTAATTGTCTTATGAATTTTATGTTTATGTGAGGAAAAACTCACCCAAATGACAAACTTTATAAGATCCTGAGGTGAAATATTATATTTCCAGTAGGAAAAAAATAGTGCCACTAAAAAAATAATAGTTCCACTGCTTAAAATGGAACAATTGAGAAGACTCTCCAGGTAGTTTTATAAATTAAAATGTACTCAGTTCATTTTCTGTGAGTGAATCACTTTTGTTGTGAATTTGCCATAGTACTGAACCCTTCTGAACTCTCTTTCCTCTCCCTAGCTCTCAAAAAGATGAGTTCTTGAGCATCTTGTATGTATCTATCTTGACGATATTCTCAAATAGACATAAAACTTGAGACCCGTTTAAATTTTTTTTAGTTAAAAAAATTTTTCCAATCATATTATTAGCATTTTATTCTGAAGATTGATTTTAAGACAGAATTTAAGATAATGTTAAAAATAAAAATACAGAATATACTCATTAAATAATTATGTTCATTAAATAAAGAATAAGGGAAATAGAGTCCCTTCTGGAATTACTGAAACAAGATCTGTGATCTTGAACATTCATATACTTTCAAAAGGAAAAAAAAAGAAATCATATCAATATAAATTGCCTCTTAATCACATATAGCTATAGTAATAACCAAATTATTTTATTCTCCTGAAATTAGTTTTGATCCTAAAATTGTGATTTGTTTTTTAAAAGATACAATGCTAGAAATTCAATGAGATTTAGAGGTCTGTAATAAAATAGTAATCTTGATAATACTAGATAATCTCCAGTTATCTGTGAGAAGACTTGGTTAATTAAAAACCAGATAAGAAGAGGAACAAAAATGATTAGTTTTTTTTAATTGTTTCCAGGGACGTACTGGAATAATGTTGTTCCACGAGGTACTGCTTCAGCAACAAAATGGATATTTGTGTTGGCTTCTGCTGCACCTACTAAAGAAGGTTGGTCAGTTTTTATTTAATTAAGAAATTTAATGCATAGGCTAGTTTATAAATAAATTCAAGCAAAATTTTATTTTTTTTTACCTGATAATGAATGGTGTCATCTTACAGGCATCACAAATACATACACAGATAGGATGATGTAGTTTTCAAAATATTATTATTATTAGCCATGTCCACGGGCAAAATAATACTAGCCACATAAAGTAGTTTTAGATATGGCTATCCAAGGGAGCCAGTGCTTGAGAAAAAAAATCAATTTTCCTAAAATTGATTTATATCTAAAAGCACAGTACCTTTATCCCTTTTACAGGGATAGACAGAGTTTGTCTGAAGTGGGCACCAGATGATTTTCATTGGCACACAAAAAATACTCCTCAGTAAATTTGAAGAGTAGGTGAGTTTTGTCCTCCCCAACTCTTTTTTTGTACCACTTTCTTACTTCCTGGCAGCCTCTAACATAGCCTTAAGCATCCTTGACTTTATTTTCTCTCTGGCTATCCAAATGTCTTTGTTACTTCCACTCAGACCAGTCCCACTAGAGGTGTCCTTTGCATTTTTCTGTCCTTTGAAATTTCTTTATCATATCATAACCTCCTATCCTTGTGTCTCTCTCATTCCTAAACTTTTTCTCAGTCCTTAGTGTGACCTTCAGTCTCTTAGGCTTCCTGTCTATCATTCTTGTCTTGCTCCACTTTCCTCCCTTCACAGTCTTGACTCTTTGATCACTTCATCTGTATACATTCTCCTACTCTGGAATCTCTTGATCCCTTCTTCTATACTCATGCCTTATTCCAATCCTTGATTACCACACTCTGCCCCCTATATGCTTTCCTGATTCTTACTCAGTTTCTACTGAAAACTATAGGAGAAAATTGCACATAAAAAACCAAACATGTTATCTAATCTCAATTGTACCCTTAATTGATAAGCTGTAATACTTATGTTCTTACCAGATTGACTCTATCACAATAGTCACAGTGGATAATCCAGGTCTGTCTTTAAGACATCAGTTTCACTTCCTTCTTCCTCTCAACAAGAAACTTCATCTCCTACTTTGTTATAAAATAGAGGCTATTTGCTTTGAGTTCATCATGAACTTTTCAAAACTCTTCTACTTGAATTCCTGGTTTGTTCCAATCTCTGAGAAAAAGCTGGCCCTTTGTCTTGTCAGAGCCATCCTCATTACTCTATTTGTGCCCTTGATCCCATTGTCTCCTATCTTTTTTGGGAACTTTTCTTTCTAGATCATTTTCTTTCTGTATCATCTTCATTCTATTGTTTACCAATATACCTGTCTCCCCAACTGTTAAAATACCATTGCTCCAGAAACTCTTGCTCTCTCTCTTCCTTTACATTTTTCAGCCCAAATCCTGGAATGCGTTGTTTACACACTTGTTATTTCATTTCTTTGCCTCCTGTGTGTTTTGTGTGTGAGAGAGAGCTCTTTTTTAATGATGAACTTAACAATAACTAATAAACATGAAAATAATAAACATGAACTTAACAGTAACTAATAAACATGAAAATAATAAACATGTGAAACTGAAATTCTCTTATGTATAATTTGTTTCTTTTTAAATGCTTATTAAATTTAACATGGGAGGAACAAAATTGCCCTGTTTGTGGTGCCTGAATTTCTTTTCATTTTATTTTTTTGTAGTTATTACATGCTTTACCAATGCTCTTTTCTTTTTTTTTCTCTTTCTGTAACTACCCACTGACTTACCCTTTTTACCCCAAATAGAAGTCCTCCCTTGAAACAAATAAAGTTGTTCAAGAAAACATTTCTTCACACTGGAAATGTGTGAAAATATGTCTTATTCTGTAATTCTAGTCCATCATCTTTCTTTTAAGAGGTAGCTGGCATATTTTATTATTGATCTGAAGTTGTGATTAGTTACTTCATTGACTAAAATTGCATAATCATTCAAAGTTATTTTCTGCTACATTACTGTGTCCATAAAAATTGTTCTCCTGGTTCCATTCCTCTTCCTCTCTGTTCTTATAAATATTTCCCTTGTTTCTCTGAGTATCATCTTCATTATTTCTTATTGTATAGATTCATTATTTCTTATCATGTATAGCTTTCCACTCGTAAAAAACCCTGATGTTTTTTTCATAATTGATGGAGACCCACTTTGTTTCCAATTCTTTGATACAATAAAAAGTACTGCTATAAATATTTTTATACTTAGAGAACCCTTTCCTTCTGTCTTTGATCTTTTTTGTGGTTTATGTCCACCTTTCACCAACTCTCGCCTATGACAACTTCAAGAAGCTGTAGCATGCACAATGGCCACATCTCAGTAAAACTGCCTGAGCTGAAGCAAGAGTTGTGGAGCACTTCTAGCTTAGTCAGACATCAAAGATGCCAAGGTCATCCAATAGGCCATTAGAAGTCATCTTGATTTTTGTCTTGCCACTGGACTTTGATGACTGGAAGAGAGATTGAAGCCAATCACTTTGTACAACTCTGTCTCACTTAAATCCAACTTGTGCCTGAGTCAAGACATCACTCGTGCTGTCATTAGTCTTCGAAATATGAAGGATGAACAACAAGGAACATCTGTTTTTTAGCCCCTTTTAGTCTAGCATTCGATCCCAATACTGGACTGAAATTATTTTCTTTTGGGTTACAATCTATCTTTTAGCTTCTTACTTCTCTGGCTCTTTTAACTCTGACCTTATTTGATTTGACCATTCTTTATCATTGGACACCATTAGTTACCTTCTCTTTTTGGATAGTATCTCTTCTCTTGACTTTACAGACAGTTCACTTAGTTTTCTTACCACCTTCCTGACCACCTCTTTACTAACCTAAAGGGTCAGCATTCATTTCCTACCTACTAAACATGGATGGCCCCAGTGCCCAGTCTTGGTACCTCTACACCATATTCTCTCTTAATGGTTTCATCAATTCTTATAAATTCAGTTCTTATTACAGTTTATTATTGCTCTTTTTGACCTTGCTCTCACTTTCCAATGACCCCCTGCCCATAATATAAGTCTTCCTTTTAATAACAAAAAACAGTTAAGCAAAATAAACAACACATTAGCTGTTACTGAACATGAGTGACTTATTTTTCTCTTTAGTCAGACACAACTCTGCTGAGAAGGGGGCCTAGCCCTACCAACATTCTTTTGAACTCAATTAGTCACTTCATTGATTAGAATTTTTAAATCTTCTCATGTTTTATTCATTATATTATAATTATTATGTTGTGTTGTATTATGTTATATCATATCATATTATATTCATGTTGTGTTCATTGTGCAAGTTTTTCTGGTTCTTTTTTTACTTTACTCTGCATCAGTTCATACCAGTATTCTCAAGTTTCTGAAACACTAGATTTCTCTGTCCAATTGCTTCAGGGTCTTACTTACTTAGTCTTTTCCTTCAATCAGCTTTTTACATTTGTAACCAATACCAAATAGTTTTGACAATTAATGCTTTAATAATGAACAGGAACCATTTTCTTTTGGGATTCATATCAGTATATAACACAGTATCTTACAATTGAATTGAACTATATTTTTAGGATTTTGTTTATGCTAAAAGGTATAAGAAAGGTAAATAAGTTTGTAGAAAATAAAATGTTTTACCCAATAGATAAATAGTTATACCTATATTAAGGAAATTCTCTAAAGGAGAAGCATAAATTGTCAGGTTGCCTGAAATTTTATTTTCTAATAACCAAAGAAAAGCAAATTAAAGTAGTCTTAAAGGTACTGTCTTATGCCCATTAAGTTGGCAAAGGTAGTTAAGACTAATAGTTCAAGATTAATTGGAGGGGCAGCTGGGTAGCTCAGTGGATTGAGAATCAGGCCTAGAGACAGGAGGTCCTAGGTTCAAATCTGGCCTCAGATACTTCCCAACTGTGTGACCCTGGGCAAGTCACTTGACCACCATTGCCCACCCTTACCACTCTTCCACCAAGGAATACACAGAAGTTAAGGGTTTAAAAAAAACAAAAACAAAAACAAAAACAAAAAAAGATTAATTGGACTGTGGAAAGACAGGATCTTTATTCTGGTTGTAATTATCTATGAATTGGTACAGTCTTTTTGGAAAGCAATATGACATCCAAAATGAGCTACAAAACTATGCATACTCTCAACAACATAAAGGATATTAAGCAAAAATAGTGCTAGAACCAATAATATTTATAGTAAAATTATAAGGAAAACCTGTCTGTCCACTGAACCATCAGCTGCTTTTAATTGGCATTTTTGTAGTCATCATAGAAGTATTATTCCAACTGACAGAGTCTGAATACAGAATACTATATTTCTTGTTTTTTTTTTATTTGTGATCTCTTCCCCAAAAAAGATTAATGTGGAGAAATGCTTTACATGATTGTACTTGTAAAATCTATATCAGATTGCTTACTCTCTTAGGAATGGGGAGGGATGGAGAAAGAGAATTTGGAACTCAAAATTTTTAAAAATATTTAAAATATTGTCTTTACATGTAATTGGGGAAAAAATAAAATATTTTTAAAAAGGAAAAAATTATTCCCTTAGTTCTGCTTAGATAAGACCCTGCAAACTGGCAAAGATGAGAAAAGATGGGGATAGTCAGTGTTGGAAGAGTTATGGAAAAAGAGGCATATGAGTGCATTGTTGGAAAGCATTTTGAAATTATATAAAGTGACTAAAATATCCATACCCTATGACTCAGAGATTCCACTACTAGGTTTACATACAGGTCATTAACAAGAATAAATTTCTCATATATCTCAAAATTTTAATAGCAGCACTTTTTGTGGAGGTAAAGAATTAAACGCAACAATTGGATGTCCATAATTTGGGGAATTGCTGAAAAATGGTAGTACATAAATGTGATATTACTGTCCTATAAGAAATGATGACTATGATAAATACAGAGAAGCATAGAAAGATGTATGTGATCTGATGCAGAGTAAAGTAAGGAAGGCCAAGAAAACAATATACACAGTTATGACAATAATCTAAGTAGAACAATTACAAAACAATCAAAAGTGAACATTACAATGGGGGAAGTGGAGAAGGAAGCGATTAAATCTCAGAGAGGGGAAAACATTCACATTCGGCCTAGTATACAAATTTGTCTTACCCTAAAGGAAAGTAGGAAGGAAAAGGGATTAGAAAAAGAGAAGGAACAAAAACAGTTTTGAGTACAGACAGGGTCAAAGGAGTTATAGAATTGAATAAACAGATTGAAATAGGATGGAGGGAAATACACAATAGTCATAACCCTGAAAAAAATTAATGGAAAGTTGTGTTTTTTTCCCTTGATAAAGGCTTCATTTGTCAAACCTGTAGAGAACAGTGTCAAATTTATAAGAATGCTAGTCATTCCCCAAAGATAAATGGTCAAAACATATGAACAGGTAGCTTTGAGACAAAGTAATCAAAGCTACCAGTAGTCATGGAAAAAGCATCATTGAATGGAGAAATGAAAACAGAAAGAACCCTAAGGTACCATCTCACACTGATCATATTGGCTAATATGAAAAAAAGTGACAAATGTTGCAGGAAATGTGGGAAAATTGAGATACTAATGCGCTGTTGTAGAATTGTGAACTGCTTCAACAATTCTGAAGAACAATTTGGAACTATGTCTTAAGGGCTCTAAAACTTTATCCTGTAAGCCAGCAATAACCCTAATAGAGCTATATCCCTAAAAGATAAAAAAAAAAGGAAAGGAAAGGAACCTATATTACAAGAATATTTATTTATTTTATGTTGGAAAAGAATTGAAAATTCAATTTAGGGTTAGCCCTAAATTGTGGTATATGATTGTGATGAAATATTATTGTGAAATAAGAAATTATAATCAGGATGCTCCCATAAAAACCTGGAAAGATTTACATGAATAAATTCAAAGTTAAATAAATTGTGTATAGTAACAGCAATATTGTAAGATGATCAATTGTGAATAAATTAGCTATTTCAGTAATATAATGAACAAAGATAATTCTGAGGAATTTATGACCATGATGAAAATTGTATCCACCTCCAGAAAAGGATCTATGAACTCTAAATGCAGATCAATGAATACTTTTTTAAAACTTTCCTTATTTCACTTGTTGGTTTTGGATTTTTAAAAATCTGTTTTCTTTCACAACTTGACTAACATGAAAATATGTTTTGCATGATGGCACATGTAAAACCAATATCAAGTTACTTGTCATCTCAGGGATAGGTGTATGCAGAGACGAAGTGAGAGAGTTTAGAACAAAATTTTTTAAAAGAATATTAAAAGTGTTTTTATATGCAATTGAGAAAAATAAAGTATTCAATTAATAAGAAACAATTTTAAAAAGTGAACATTACAAAATTACAAATAATAAGCATGGCTCCAAAGAAGAAATGTGAAATCTCTTTTGTGAAGGTAGAAGTTCCACAGATATGGTACACTGTATATATTTTCAAATTTTTTTTGATATATTGATTGGTTTTGTTGATTTTTTTTCCCTCTCTGTTTTTTCTTTTGAAAAATTATTGGTTATATGGGGTGACTTTCTGGGAGAAAGGACAAAGGTAAGCAGAACGATACTAGAATAAATTTTGGTGGTATAAAAACCAAAAGATAAAATTTAGTTTTAAAAAATGGGTCCCAATCCCTAGGGCATCAAGTATCAAGCTAGAGGACACATACACAAGTAGCTAAGTGCTTTGGAGAGGTAAAGAAAAGCCCTATGTGACATGTAAAAGGGGAAGAAGGCCTTTTTTTTTTAATCTGTTGCCTTTCACTCTAGCTGTGTTGGCAGCAATGTTTCAAATGAACCTGATGTTTGAGTTTGAGTTTGCTAAGCATTAGAAGGATAAGTGGGGGCAGAGGTCCTAAGTTCACATCTGGCCTCGGATACTTCCCAGCTGTGTGACCCTGAACAAGTCACTTGACCCCCATTGCCTGACCCTTACTGCTCTTCTACTTTGGAACCAATATACAGTATTGATTCTAAGACAGAAGATAAGGGTTTAAAAAAAAAAAGAAGTATGATAAGTAATAGAAGTCACCAGCAAACTTATATTTTAGTCAATGACTATACAATCTTTCTAGATAGTTTGCTTGACATGTACAAAGCACAAAAGTAAAACACTTTCTTGCTCTACATTTAGGCCAGATGACTCACTTGTGAATGGTGGCTTAACAATAAATGTGGTTATTTCCCTCTCCCACAGGAAGCTTTTTGTGGCTGTGTCAGAGTGCCAAGGATCTGTTTTGTGTGAGTGACCAGAATCCACAGTTCCGTCCTTCTACAGTTCAGCTTCCTCCTGACACTGAAATGATAGCATACTCTGCCTGCCAGGATGCCATATGGGGCTTAGATAGCTTTGGGCAAGTGTTTATCAGAACATTGTCCAAAAGCTGTCCAACAGGAATGCATTGGATGAGGCTGGACCTTTCTCAGCTAGGTATGACTATTGACTTATTTTTCTTTAAATTATGATTTAAATCATCTACCATGCTGTAGACATAATCTGATATGGAGCAAAGAATGTTGAACTTAGAATCCAGAGATCTTCATATTTTGGCTCTGAAGCTTCCTAGATATGTGACCCTAAAGAGGTGACTTTATTTTATTTTTTAAAAAAATAGTAGCCATGGGGGCAGCTGGGTAGCTCAGTGGAGTGAGAGTCAGGCCTAGAGACAGGAGGTCCTAGGTTCAAACCCGGCCTCAGCCACTTCCCAGCTGTGTGACCCTGGGCAAGTCACTTGACCCCCATTGCCCACCCTTACCACTCTTCCACCTATGAGACAATACACCGAAGTTAAAGGGTTTAAAAAAAAAATAGTAGCCATATTTGTACCAACCTGCTTCATTGGGTGATTTGGGGGAAAACATTTTACAAAATCTTAAACTGTTAAACAAATGTCTTTATTATTATTATTATTATTATTATTATTATTATTAT
>NC_058131.1:419508736-419579684 GCF_016433145.1 Gracilinanus agilis
ACTAATTATTATTTTTATTGCATTATGATCTGAGAAGGTTACATTTATTATTTCTGCTCTTTTGCATTTGTTTGCAATGATTCTATGCCCTATAACATGGTCAATCTTTGTGAATGTGCCATGTGCAGCTGAAAAGAAGGTGTATTCCTTTTTGTCCCTATTTATTTTTGTCCACATATCAATTAGATCTAATTTTTCTAGGACTTCATTCACCTCTCTTACCTCTTTCTTATTTATTTTTCGGTTTGATTTATCTAGATCTGACAGAGGAATATTTAGATCTCCCACTAGTATGGTTTTACTATCTATTTCCTTCTTGAGCTCTGCCAGTTTCTCCTTTATGAATTTGGGTGCTATGCCACTTGGTGCATACATATTGAGCAGTGTTATTTCCTCATTGTTTATACTGCCTTTAATCAGGATGTAATGACCTTCTCTGTTTTTTTTAATCATATCTATTTTTACTTTGGCTTTGTCAGAAATCATAATAGCCACTCCTGCGTTCTTTTTCTCATTTGAGGCCCAAAAGATTTTGCTCAAACCCTGAACCTTAAACTTGTGTATGTACACCTGCCTCATATGTGTTTCTTGTAGACAACATATGGTGGAATTTTGGTTTCTAATCCACTCTGCTATTTGCTTCCTTTTTATGAGCGAGTTCATCCCATTCACATTCAGAGTTATAATCATCAGTTGTGCATTTGCTGACATTTTCAAATCCTACTCCATTCCTATCCCTTCTCCTTAAACTATTTCCTTTAAAACCAGTGGTTTGCTATTAAGACCCTATCCCTTATCCCCTCCCTTGATTAACTTCCCTTTCTACCCCCTCCCTTATTTTCCCTCCTCTTTTTGTTTTTAAAGGCCTTATGAATTCCCTCCCCTTCATCCCTCCCTTTTTTGACCTCCCCACTCCCCTGCTCCCCTTGGTTTATCCCTTCTAACTTTCTCAGAAGGGTTAGATAAGAGTTTTATTTCCCAATGGATAGTATAGCTACTCTTCCCTCTCCGGGTTCATTACACTGAGAGTAAGGTTTGATTATTACCTCTTTATGCTCTCTTCCTCTCCTTCTTATAGTAGTATTTGTCCCCTCTCCCTCCCATGCCCTCTTTGTGTGTAATAGAATATCCTATTTTCTTATTCACTCAACTTTCTCTTGGTGTCCCCTGCTATTCACCCCCTCTTTCCCATCCCCCATGCCATCTTAGATTATTTATTGTTCCACCCTCACCCTGTGAATTATTCTTCTGATTACTATAATAGTGAATATTATAATGGTGAATAGAGTTCACTACAGAGAATTAAACATAACATTTCTCTACATAGGAATACAGATAATTAGATCTCATTAAGGCCCTTAAAAAGGCAAATTTAAAAATTATAAGTTTTCTTTCTTTCCCCTCTGTATCTTATTTACCTTTTCATGTTTCTCTCGATTTTTGTGGTTGGATATCAAACTTTCCATTTAGCCCTGGTCTTTTCTGTGCAAATACCTGGAATTCTTCAATTTTGTTGAATGCCCATACTTTCCCCTGGAAATATATAGTCAATTTTGATGGGTAGTTGATCCGTGGTTGCAGGCCCAGCTCTCTTGCCTTTCTGAATATCGTATTCCAAGCCTTGCGATCTTTTAGTGTGGAGGCTGCCAGATCCTGTGTGATCCTGATTGGTGCTCCTTGATATTTGAATTGTTTCTTTCTGGCTTCTTGTAAGATTTTTTCTTTTGCTTGGAAACTCTTGAATTTTGCAATGATATTTCTTGGTGTTTTCCTTTCTTGATCGAATGTCGCAGGTGTTCTATGAATCCTTTCAATGTCTATATTGCCCTCTTGTTGTAGGACTTCAGGGCAATTTTGCTGAATTATTTCTGTTAGTATGGAGTCCAGGTTTCTATTAATTTCTGGTTTTTCTGGAAGACCAATTATTCTCAAATTGTCTCTTCTAGACCGGTTTTCTTGGTCTGTCACTCTCTCATTGAGATATTTCATGTTTCCTTCTATTTTTTCAGTCTTTTGACTTTGTTTTATTTGTTCTTGTTGTCTTGAGAGATCATTAGCTTCTAACTGCTCAATTCTAGCCTTTAGAGACTGGTTTTCAGCTATGATCTTTTGGTTTTCTTTTTCAATCTTGTTCAATTTGCTTATCAGTTCATTTGATTTCTGCGCCTCGCTTTCCAATTGCAAGATTTTACCTTTTAAACTGTTATTTTCTTGCCAGATCTCTTCCATCTTCCTCAGAATCTCAGTTTTTAACTCTTCCATAGTTTGTGAGGAGTTTTCCTTATTTGAGGAGGGTCCGGATGCTTGTTTGTTTTCCTCCTCTGTTTGCTCAGTTGTCTGGATTTTCTCTGTGTAAAAGTTGTCGAGTGTTAAAGACTTCTTTTTCTTGTTATTATTCTTTCTCTTCTGAGCTTCCTGAGACTGGGTAGCCATCATTAGCCCAGCAGCTTCTCAGGTTTATCCTCGCGCTCGGTGTCTGTCCGCGGTCTATTGGCTCCTGAGGTCTTAGTTCTGTTTTTTTTCCAAGATCAAGCCCCCTGGTGGACCCCCTTGCTTGATCCTCTGCCGAAGGTTTCTTTACAAGTCTCAGGGCGCTGCTTCCACAGTCGTATACCCGTCCAAGCTGGTTCCCCACTCAGGCTTTAGTTCCTGGCTGTGTCTGCCTCCACCCACACCTCCGCAGTGCCTGCGCTCTCAGCTCGCGCTGTGCGCCCTGCGTCCACTCTCTCCTCCCGCGCTCAGATTTCGCGTGCGTTTTTTGGCTTATTGGGGTCCTAAATCTTGCTGCTCTCCGGAACAGGCCCCGGAGCTGCCAATGACTCGATGGGTGCCCCAAACTTGCTCTATTTCTTTTTAAATGGTTTCGGCGCTATAGATGTGTGTGGAGGGGGTGGGGGTGGGGTGATTGCTCAGCCCGCGATTTAGTGAGAGCTGTTTCACCCCTTTATAGCCTGGAAATGCCTCGATTCCATGTACCTTCCACGCTGTGCCCTGTTGTGGGGTTCCTCCGTTCATCTGGACTTGTTTTTATGTCCCCTTGAGGAGTTTTGTGTGTTTTGGTCAGGAGAGGTTAAGAGCTGCTTCTTACTCTGCCGCCATCTTAACCCGGAACCTAAACTAATTGCTTTTTATACATGGTCTTTCTTTTCTCTAAACAGTAGCTAGGATAAAGGCACAGAGATGGGACATGATAGATTGTAATTAGTGAGAACAGCAAGTGGGCTAGAGAAGTTGGATCACTGAGTTCATGGAGGGGAGCAAAATGTAAGAAGGCTAGAAAGGTGGGGAGAGATGAAGTCATGAAGGACTTTAAATGCCAAATAAAGGACTCGTATGATTCTGGGGGTCATAAGTAATCACTAGAGTATATTTATTAGAGAGGGATGGCATTGTTAGACCTGTACTATAGGAAAATCACTTGACAGTTGAGTGGAGATTAGATTAATGTGTAAGGAGCATGAAGTAGGGAGGACAAAGGAGGTTATTGCAGTACTCCAAGTTTGAGTGCTGATTGGGACTATAGTAAGAAAGGAGAGGTAATGCATAGAGAGGAGGAGACTCGAAGATGTTGTGAAGGTAGAAACAACAAAATATAAAAACATTGAATTTGAGGGTGAGTGCAAATGAGGAGTTGAGGATGGCACAGGAAGTTTCTAAATTTCTTAACAGTAAACATTTATAAATATTCTATCTGTATGTCTGCCTGTCGGTCTCTCTGTTTGTCTTCCCTGTTATAGTCCTTCATATACATGAAGAGCCTTGATTCTTTTCTTTTCCAAGCTAAATACTTCCATTTCCTTCAAATGATCTCTTTGTCATCCCAATTTTCCTCCTTTAGATGCTTTCTAGATTACAAATGACTTTCCTAAACTGTCACCCAGAACTGAACAGAATTGTGTAAAAGGATCCCCTTCCTCTGTGAACTTTCTATTTGTCCAAGGCAGCCCATTAGCATGGCTGGAATGCTACAAACAGAGGTCACAGGTTAAGAGCCCTAGGATCATCACCTGGAACTAAGGGTTACTGGTCCAGGTCAGAGAGACTTTGATTGGTTCCTGAGATGTGATAGACCAACGCACAGGAAAGGAGGTGATGTGGAGAAAGAGGACTATAAAAAATGAGACAATAGAGGAGATCAGGTTCTTCTCTGGAGGTCTTTGGCTGGGGGTCTTTCTGCGATTTGGTGTTGATGGCTTGGGCAGAAGACACTCTCATGGGCTGGGTAAGATTAGGGTGGAAGGCTAGGAAATATTTTTTTATTTCCTTCCCTCATTTCTTTCTTAGACTATATTTATATTAAAATTAAATTGTTAAAAGGTACTATAATCCTTGTGACTTAAGGGTTAATTATTTTATAAATGGCAACCACAACAATCTTTTTTTTAAACTAATATATTTCCAAGCCAATTTCTAAATATTATATTTAGTGTGTTACATTTGGCATAATATTAATTTTCAATATACTTTCAAAATACCAGATATGATCTGATGAGGGCAAATAATAAGTGAAAATTTTTGAGCAGAAGAACATGACAAGGGGCAGCTAAGTTGAACAGTAGCCAGGTTTGGAGTCAGGAGGACCTGGGTTCAAATATGGCCTCAAACACTTCCTAATGATGTGACCCTGGACAAGTTTCTTAACCCTAATTGCCTAGTCCTTACCACTCTTCTACAGAAGTAAGGGTTAAAAAAATTGTGTGTGTGTGTATAAATTCAACTCTGAAATTCTAAACTTCCCTGCTTATCTAAACTTCTGTTTTCTTATGTGCATTTAAAAATGCTTCATTGATTCGCATGTATTTCTGAGAATTGCCTTCTCATTTCCTTTGACCATTTATCTCTTGGGAAATGTCTCTTGTTCTTACATATTTGAATCAGTCTCTGTTTATCTTTGAAAGTCCTTTATGACTAGATCTTAACTTGTCTTTCAAGCCTTATTAAAGATTATTTCCCTTCCTGCACTGTACAGTCCAGACAGACTGGTCTTGTTACTACTCCTCACACAAGATTCTTCATATCCTGTCTCTGTTTCTTCACACTAGTTGTCTCTCTTTGCTTGGAGTACACTTCCTCACCTGTGTGCTTACAATCTTATTTTCTTCAGAACACTGTTCATGTGATACTTCTATATCAATCCCTTCCTTATTCCCAGCTGCTAGTGCCCTCCCTCCAAGAAAAATTGCCTTGTGAATGTTTCATAGAAATGTATATTTGTTCATATATTCTCTCCAATAAAATGGAAATTCCTTGAGGATTGGGACTATTCCATTTTTATCTTTTACCCAGGATTTAAGCACCAGTACCTGACACATACGATGCTTTTAATAAATATTTGATTGATTGATCCAGGTGGGAAGTGATGATGGATCAGAGGATCTTGGAGGAAATAGCATTTGAGTTGAATTTTGTATGGGATTGGGTAGAGACTGAACAGACAAAATAGAAGATACAAGCAAAAACATGTAGATAAATATAGGTAAGTGTGACATATTTAGGGGACAGAAAATAGAATAGCTTGGCTGGAGCCTAGAAAATTTGGTGAGGAGAAATTTGAGAAGAAGCTTTTTAAAAGGAGGAGGGTGCCATATTATAGGATCTTGGAAGCCTGTCAGAGGGATTTGAACTGTCACTCAAAGGAAGGCAGTAGGGAGCCACTGAAAGTGACATGATCAGAGCTACATATAAACGGTTATATTAGTAATGGTTCGAAGGACAGTGGATGAGTTAGGTTGTACTAAGGGCCTGAATTAAGGCATTTAGCAATGAGATTAGGTTAAAATATGTTTTATGAATATCTTCTTTTTAATGTCATTTAAAAATAAAAGTTTATATTTTAAATATTCTAACCCCTTTCTCCTCTATCTCCTCTAATTTATCCTTTCTCTGTGAACAAATAAAAATAGTTAAGCAAAACCAACTGACACAGCAAAATGTATCTGATAGATAGATAGAATATTCTGAAACTATAATCCCTTCTCTTCCTCCCTTCTCTAAAATAAGGTAAATGATTGCTCCTCTCTTTTGGGATTTCAAAATTGGTTATTACTATTATTTAACATTCAGCTTCATTTTGTGTTATTTTTTATTTGCATTGTTATACTCTATATTATTTTCTTGGTTCTGTTATTTGCACTTTGCATCAGTTCATATAAGTTTTCCTATGTTTCCTTGAATTGGTCATGTTTTCTTCTGATGTAGTTTATATTCAACTACATTTGTAAACCACAAATTATTTAGACAGATATATATCAGATTTTCATTAATTAAGTAACCCAGTAATTGATATCATCAATCTATTAGGCGTGAAATTAGTTTCATAAATTGTTAAGAAATGAGTTATAAAAGGAAAAAACTGTTCAATACAAATAGAATGAAGCAAGGAATAGTAGCACAAAGGTAGAAACTGAAACAGAGAAATCACAGCTACTCACATTTTAAAAACACTTCCAAATTTGCAAATCAGTTTTCTATGTATTTTTTTCAATTGATCTTTGCATTGACCCTATGATGTAAGAGTAGCAAAGATTTTTATCTCCATTATACAGATGAGAAAACTGAACCTCAGAATGATTTGTGAATTTGTCAGGCTCACAGAGCTAATAGGTATCAGAGCTTTTTATCCAAAGAAGACATTGTCCTGGCCTCACAAAAATCATGGTTAAGTAAGGGAATAGAGAATGTTCAGAAATACAAGTAGCCAAAATGCAAAGCAGAATGAGATGAATCTTTGAAAAGGTACAGTGTATATGGGAGTTCAAAAGAGGAAAATGTCAGTTCCACGAACTTCCTGTCATCCAACATAGTTTTATACAAAGTCCACTGGGGGTCACTCCTGAGCTTATTTTAAGTTTCTATAAGAAGCAAGGAGCCGACTTAATATTTGAATCCAGGTCTTTTGACTCCAAATTTGGTTTTCTTTCCATTACCATTGTTCTTAGGTTATTTTTTAAAATGCTCCTGTACGCTTGCTTATTTTTTCCCACCAGACAGAGCAGGAAAATAGGCCTTTTGATTTGCTTTTTGTAAGGACCAGATGTTCCCCACTCTTTTCTTTCTATGTTCCTGGCACTGCTCCCTTATTAGCCTTTGCCAGCCCCAAACAAGGAGGCAAAGGCCCTTGTAGCAAGAAAAATCATCATGTGGAAATTTGTGCCAGCCTCAGCTCAGTGGAGATTTGAACCACCCATCTCATAGGTCCTCCCCAACCCCCCACCACATCCCAGTACACACATAGAAGCTGCTTTCTCCTTGGCACCTAAGTAGATGCCTTATCTCTAGAGTCTGGCATCAATCTTGATTATCAGAGCAAAAGGGGACATCTCTGTCAAAAAGCTTTACTTCTTTGGAATCCTGTTATACTCATACTCTTAAAAACATTAATCCTTTAATATGATCCTCTAACAGAGGACTTGTGTTATCTTGATTCTGCTACTGATTTAGTTTTTAGGCAGACCTTTTCACTAAATCTGTCTTCATTTCAAGAAGACTTTCCTGATCATCTGCTATTTGCCTAACATTGTACGAGAAAGAAGCTATGGGAAAACGTGAAGAAAAAGAAAGCAATTCTTGTCTTCAAGGAGTCCATAGTCTGATTCACTTGATCTCTTACACCTTTGAAACAAGATAAAAGAAAGCAATATGTAATCAATCTTGTTCTGGAATAGGTAGTTCAGGCATTGTAGTAAGAGGCCAAGGATGCAAGTGGTCCTTCATCTTATAATCGACCTCATAAAGTTCTCAAAGTGACACAGTCTTCCTTAGCAGTTCATATCAAGCTTATTATATATGCCCAAACCATTACATTTATCAAAAGAGTAATGGAGTAGCTCTTTCTGTAATCATCACCATCATCATACCACACATTAATGTAGCATTTTACAGTTTACAAAGTTTTTCATTCAGGACAATCTCATGAAATATAGGGATTGCAAGTGGTATTATTCCTGCTCTACAGATGAAGAGACTGATATTTAGAGAAATCAAGTGCTTTGCCAATAGTATGACAGGTAATGGAATCAGTATTTGAAGTAAGATCTTCAGGCTCCAGGCTCAAATTCTCTTTCTAGTTTACCAGAAACTTAATCATTACAGTTAAAAAACATTTTAAAAAAGAGTTTTCATGTGACAGTCATTTCCAGATATACTCTCTCTTCTCTTCCACCATAATAAAACCATCCCTTGTTACAATGAACAAAAACCAGTTAAAATCAAATTTCACAGCACTGGGTTTTCTTTTTTTTTTTTTCTTTTTTTTTTTTTTTTTTTTTTTAACCCTTGTACTTCGGTGTATTGTCTCATAGGTGGAAGAGTGGTAAGGGTGGGCAATGGGGATCAAGTGACTTGCCCAGGGTCACACAGCTGGGAAGTGTCTGAGGCCAGATTTGAACCTAGGACTTCCTGTCTCTAGGCCTGACTCTCACTCCACTGAGCTACCCAGCTGCCCCCCACAGCACTGGGTTTTGATGACATAATTCCTCCCTGCTCCTCCTCCAACCTTCAAGAGGTGGAAAGTGTTTTATTATCTCTCCGCCCTCTGGAACCAGTATTGGTTCTTTGCATTTAATCTGAATTCAAGCTATTGTTTAGTGATATTTTCATTTATGTATGTAGTCATTATATATTTTCTTCACTTGGTTCTGCTTTCTTTATTCTCTTCATACAGATCTCATGTCTCTCCATATTTTTTGTATTTCCTATGGTATAACAATCTTTGTGGTTTTAAGTGGAAAAAAGTCAATATGGTTACCAGTGGAATGTTAAATTGTAAATTCCTTGAAGAAAAAAATAGAATGTTTTATCTGGAAGGTAGTGTGGTATAATGGAAAGAATGCTGGACATGTTGGGAGGAAATCTAGTTAAACTCTTTAACACTTAATAGATGTATAGTTCATATGGTCATTGTAAGGAAAGGGTTTTTTAAATTTTAAAGTATGACCTCATTATTATGAACTTGAGCGATTTTCCAGAAAATCAAGAAACTAGTAAATGATAAATTCTAATAAAGTAGGTCACCAAATTCTTCTAGTCTTTGGTAATAATATATGCAAATTTTTTAGGACGGCATAATGAAGAAGAATGATTAAACTCAGAGTCAGTTGATCTGGATTCAAATGTTGACTGTTTTGATTGCCATTTATTTGACCTGAGCAAATTTCTTCATCTCTATGTGTCTCTTTCTTCCTGTGTAGAATTGAGATAACATTCAAATGAGATAATGTATATAAATGCTTTGTAAGTATAAAGCACAAAATTAATGTGAATTATCATATACGAGAAACTGAAACTTGATCTCAAGTCAAAAATAAAAAAGTCGGATTTCATTTTGTCTTGGGGAAAAATGTTTTAAAAGTAAAACTACACATAAATCCTTGATTTAATGAGAAATGATCAGTTGAGTTGACTGAAGACCCTGTCTAAACAACATATATTATTTTCTGCTCTCTTGGGAAGGGGTAGGGATATATTTTCTTTTGAACTATTTCAGTAATCATCTCTAGGACATTTTTGATTAGGTAACTTTAAGTGTCAGAGTACTCAAATAGAATAAGATACATGATCTTTGTAACTTAAGATGAAACAAAAACATTCTTTACTGTTTTTATTTTACTGTAGCAGTGTTATTTGGAAGGACATTGTCTTTCAAAATATTCTTTCTTTGAAAAGTGCAAGATAAAAAGTACATTCTCCTCTAGATGTAAATGAATATCAAGCAATGATATGCAATTCTGTATTTGATTGCATTGAAGCATGTTAAGGTCAAATCACTTTAACAGCTGGGACATCACGTCCCAGGATCATGTATATTAGACACTGTGTGATGCACAGTTAAAGAGAGTCTTAAATTCTATAACCATGTTAGTTAAATGTCAAAGAAGGAAGATAATTTTTGACCTTTGGGTGTCCTTTCCCTTTTACCAAAATAATATAGTATTCAAAAAGAGTTATAAAGACTGAAAAAAATCACAGCATTCCCCTTTTAACTATAATTACATTTCAGCATTACTAATAATAGCTTTGTTTCATGGGTTGCCATGGCCAAAATAATTCATTACCTAGTCGTCAGTTCTGGTAACGAACCTTTCTCAGCTAGATTTGTCTACAGACTGCAAAAAGCATATACTGTCTGTTGTCAGGCCCACATTTTAAGCCTTTCACATATGGTACAACCTGCCAGAATTTCCACTCCACTGGCCTAGTCTTTTGAGAACCCAGGGTCACTTTCATTTGTTATGAGGCATTAGATTAGGACTTTATGGAATAAAGGTACATATTATTCAAAGGGCAATGAAAAGACTCATGGTCTGAATAAATGGCTAGGGCATGTTATCATTAATGAAATTTACTTCGCTAAGCAGCAGAAGAGGATATCATCAATGCGGATGTATAACCAGAGAAGGAACTGGGCCAATCATGTATGTAATGAAAATGAGGGCTAGCTGATAGTGTTGCCTAGGTGCTGCATTGCCACTCATGTAATTGCAAGAGATGTATAGGAAACTCCTGGCCATGGACACGTCACATGGTATGAGAAAGCAAAGGTAGATTGTGATCTACACCATGGGAGGAAGTACATACACACACACACATATCACTAGAATTATGATCCATCAAAATATCATTAATAACTTACTTTGTGACTGACAAAATGGAGGATCAGACATTTACTTCAGTTTTTATGACCTTTTAAAACCCTTCAAAGTAAGAATTATTTGAAAGAAGTAAATTAATTGTCATTTTCTCCACAGGCTAAGACATAAAAAACCCTAATGAGTTAACACCTGATGAATTAACTGCAGAAAAGCTAATCTATAACCCCTAATACACTCACTCAAAACACCTTCCCCCACCAACCCTCAGGCTCTGGAAAGATAGAACTCATGAACTTGTGCTTTGAGGTCCACTCAGAAATTCTCTTGTTAATACTATGGCAGTCTCTACCAACACACCCTCTTCTCCACCTTGCCCCAATCCTCATTTCACCATTCTGTATTTAACTTTCTCTCAAAGACTCTCCCCAGGATCAAAGGGGAACATTGCTCTGCCTGGGATAACAGCATGCTGCTTTGAAGCATTACTTAGTCATTCAACTAAAGAACAGAAGGAATTGGGGCAGAATGCCAGCATGAATTTGGGGTCCCCCCCACGTCCGAAGAAAAAGGGATTAGCATCCAATTGGGGCCATTTCCTCCCTCCCCCCGCAGAAGGCTCTTGGGGACTATTCTGAAGCCAGTGAAAAATGAATTCCTCTACATGGTAAAAGACTGAAACAAATGGCTTTAAGATAGAGCTCTCGGGAGACCCATCATCACAGGGGCACGCCCTAGAAAGCACCTGGGAATGAGACAGCGAGGTGGCTGGTTGATTAAGAGCCAGGCCTAGAGATGTGGGGAGGCCCTGGAATCAAGTCTTGCCTCAGAAACTTCCTAGTGTGTGACCTGGGGCAAGTCACATAACCCCCATTGCCTAGCCCTTATTGTTCTTCTGCCTTGGAACCAATACACAGTATTGATTCTAAGATGGAAGGTAAGGGTTTTTAAATGTTTTTTTTAAAAAGGCAACTGGAAAATATAAAGAAAAAATGAAATTATCAAGGATCTCAGAATAAAAACTCAGTTAAGAACCTTAAACACAAATAAATCAACAGGGAAGATATTAAGAACAGAAGGAAAGATAGGCCTCTGGGATATCTAATAAGTCCAAACAATTCAGAATAAATGTTGCAAGATAAAAGAAAATGGATCAACACCGGATGAGGCAAAGGAGCTGGTACATTCCCAAGAGAGTATGGAACCACACACAGCAGGATGTTTCTGAAGAGAAAAATAAGAAGTGTGAAAGCAGAATTTATGGCTTGCACAACAGAAATAATTTGAAGAATAGAAAAACTTGAATTGACTGTGGCAGGTCTCTCCAAGTAATTGAAAAAGAGATCATGGGATAATGAAAAGAAAAAGTAATGATGTTAAAAGAACACATGATCTCTTTTCAAACAGAAAGAACATTTTTATCTTGAAGATAGGATGTTAAGAAAAAAATTAAGCATTATATGTCTTTCCAAAAAAACACATCAAAAAACCTGAGAAGCATAATGTAAGAAATAGTACAAGAAAACTACCTAAAATGTGTGAACAAAGAAAACCAGCTGCCAATCATAAGAATCCACAGATTGCCTCTGGGAATACAAAAACAAACAAACAAAAAAACCAATGCTGCATACTGCAAGACATAGTGGTTAAATTAACCATTTCAATGTTATACAACAAATTCTGCAAGTAACCAGGAGCAAGACCTTCAGATATAGAGAAAGAGAATTTTGAACAATTGAAAACTGTTCTGTACCCACTAAAAACCACAAAAAGGGACAGAATAATGTGTTCTGAAGAGCAAAGACACTTGATATCTTTCTTCACTAAAATCTTTAAGTGCTTCATTTTGGCATTGAGGTAACTGAATTTTCAAAGGTTGTGAAAGTGGAATGCAAATTCTGACAGATATGCGCCTGATTTCAACTGCTTGGTGAACCATTTTAATTCTACACTAGTCTCGCTATCTTAAATATTTTGCCCCACTTACTACCAATGATGCCTTGCCAAGCTCCTAACATGGAATTCCACCCACCATCTGTCTTTTTTCCTATTCATATGCTGCTGAATGGAGCTAAAGAAAATCACAAAAACATGCTGACTAGATCTACTTCAAATACATATTACATAATGTCAACTGAGCCCTCACTGTAATAAGATAATCTTTTGACATCTTCCTAATCATTTCGCTATATCACTTACCACAGGGGATTTTCTAAACCTTTTCATCCCTCCTCAGATCTCCCATGGCACCCCTTTCTGAAAACTGTGCCTGATAATTCACTAAAAAAAATTGAGATCATTCTTCAAGAACTTCTTCCCTCCTTTGAATCTCACATCATTCATATGGCTTCTTCTAATATAATTTTTACTTTAACAGTATTTTGTATATAGTAAATGCTTAATAAGTGCCTTATTCATTTATCTCCTCTTTCATCCTTGTCTTACATGAAGAGGTGGACTTACTGTTTGCCAGCACAAGATCCCATTTCACCCCATCTTCTCTAGCAGCTTGGCCACTCTTTCTCCATTCTATAAATCACTTTCAGTCTCTCTCTAGATAGACATTGGCAGTTCCCTGCTGCCTATAACCATCCTTAGAAAACCCTTACTTGCCTACAGTCTACAATGCCCACTATCTTGTATCTCTTCTTTTTGTGGCTAAGCTTCTCAAGAAAGCCATATAATTGATTCCTCCATTTCCTTTCCTTTTACTCTCTTCCAAACCCTTTTGAAGTTTGACTTCTAATCTCAGCAATTAGCTGAAACAGCTCTCTTTTAAGTTGCCAATACTTTCTTAATTGACATCTCTAATGGCGTTTTCTCAGTTCTTATCTTCCTTAACTTCTCTGCTGCCTTTGTCAGTTACCCTCTTCTCTTTGATTCCCATTTTTCTTAGAGTTGAAAGAGATTTTTACTCTATATTTTGTTGGCATTCTACTTTGCCCTGATTCTTCTAACTGGGACCATTCCTTCTTAAGCTTCTGAGTTGGATCTTTCCCAATGGCATGCCCACTAATGGGGCTTTCTTTTCTTTTCCTTTTATACTTTCTTGCTTAGTAATCTTATCTGTTTCCATGGATTCCTTTAGCAGAAAATTCTTGAATCTATTTTTCAAATTCTAACCCCACCTCTTTCATGACCTGAGGATTCACATCTCTAGTTTCCTTTTTGACATCTGAAAATGAGTATTCCATAAATACTTTAGAAAGGAACTCATTTTCTTTCCCTTAAAACACTAGGGAGCTTCTTAGGAAACTGTGATGTCATTTAAGGAAAATGTCTGGATTTAGCTGGCACATTGACTTAACTTAATCTGACCGAGAGAGACATGTGCCTTTATTATAGCACCAGCTTACCTAAATTTATAGAGCTTTATCTGGTAAGGTTAGAAGTAGGATGATAAATTGTTTGCAAGCAATTTATTATTCTCCATCATTTTTTGATCATTAAATCTTTTTTTTTAACCTTATCTTATGTCTTAGAGTCAATATTGTGTATTGGTTCCAAGGCAGAAGAGTGGTAAGGGCTAGGCAATGGAGTTTAAGTGACTTGCCCAGAGTCACACAGCTAGAAAGTGTCTGAGGCCAGATTTGAACACAGGACCTTCTATGTCTAGACCTGGCTCTCAATCCACTGAGCTACCTACCTGCCCCCTTGATCATTAATATATATATATTTTAAATAACCCTTACCTTCCATCTTGGAGTCAATACTGTGTATTGGCTCCAAGGCAGAACAGTGGTAAGGGCTAGGCAATGGGGGTTAAGTGACTTGCCCAGGGTCACACAGCTGGGAAGTGTCTGAGGCCAGATTTGAACCTAGGACCTCCCATCTCTAGGCCTGGTTCTCAATCCACTTAGCTACCCAGCTGCCCCCATTGATTATTAAATCTTAAAAAGATTTGTGATCCAGGTTAAAGAATGGACTCCCAATATAATGGGTTTTCACAATAAACCTATACCAGTGATGGTAAACCTATAGCATGCATACCAAAAAGGGCATGCAGAGCCCTCAGTGTGAGCATACCTGCAGTTGCCTGCCAGCATTCATTACTAGAAAGCTAGAGAGACTCTAGGTGGAGTTTTTCCCCTCCCCCTTTCCATGCACCTGAGGACATTCCTCACTTCCCCTGCCTCTCCGCCCAGCAGCCCAATGGGAGCACTTTTTCCCTCCCTAGTCTGAGGTAAGGTGCTGGGAGTAGGGGGAGGCTCGCATGCTGCTTGAGGGTGTGGCACAGATGGCAGCCTGTTGAGTCTATGGTAAAGGTGATTCCTGTGGTGGGGTTGGAGAGGAGCTAGGTTTGAGGGGAGCATAGTTCACAGCATGGCACATAGCTGGAGGGGAATGGAGCACTGGGACCACTCTTTTTCCCCTCTCCACATGTGCCTCTCATCACCTGATCCTCTGCCCAGCAGCCTAATGAGAGTGCTTCCTCCCTGGGGAGGCTGGGGGGGCGGGGGTGGCAAGGTGAGGGAGTGAGGGCCTGGCACTCAGTCTCTGGAGTCAGGGTAGGCACAGCACTTGGTCTAGGGTTTGGGATGGGGTGATGGCGGGGCCCAGCACTCCATCTCTAAAAGGTTTCCCATCACAGCCCTATATAATACTAATAGGAATATTTTTCTCTTTATTGTACTCATAAAATACTGATATTTAGAAAGAAGAAATTACTCACTGTTTACATAGCTAATAAATGAATGAGCCATTACTAGAACTCAGGTTTTCTGACACCAAGTTCAGCACTATTTCCATAGGTATAGAATATTTCTTATTTGAATTGAGAAATCTACAATTAAACAAAAGTGTAACTGTGCTTAAACAAGGAATTCCTGAATTCAACTCCAGCCTTAGATATTTACTAATTGTGTAATCAGGAGCAAATCACTTAACCTCTCTTTACCTTAATTCCCTGGAGAAGAAAATGGCAAACCTCCCCATTATCTTTGCTAAGAAAACTCCATGGACAGTTCTGAAGTGCTATGGTCCACAGAGTCATGACTGAACAGCTGAACAAGTATTTATTAAATCCATTAAAAATCCATAAAAAATGTGAAATTTCCCTTATATTCATTATAGAATTAATTTGTAAGCAACACATATCTTCTCACTATTCTCTAGAGCAGTAGTGACATCAGCTAGAAAGAGGATGTTAAACTGTACATCACAACATCCTTGTGGGTGATAAATTTAAATTATCTGTGTTCTTTTATTGTATTTTATTAAATATTTCCCAATTATATTTGAATATGGTTCCAGCTATACTACACTTTTACAGCATGTTTGATGCCTTTGCTCTAAAACACAGCATCTTTGATTCTCTGGGAAAATGACAATTGTACCATATTTATTTCTCATGGCAAATAAATATTTGGATTATAGTAAGTAGTGTAATGTTTAGTAAACTATCAATCAACAAACATTTATTAAGCACCTACTATGTGCCAGACATTGTGCTGAGTACACAGAAAATATAGAAAAGGGGCAAAAGACAGTATGTGCTCTCAAGGAACTTACAATCTAATGGGGGGGGGACAATATGCAAATAAATATATACAAAATTATACTGAATAAATAGGAAATAATTAACAGAGGGATGAGATTGGAAATAAGAGATTAGAAAAGGCTTCCTTCTCTAGGAGATGAAATTTCAGTTGGGACTTGAAGCCAGGAAAGTTGGTAGTCAGAATGGAGAAGGGAAGAGTGTTCCAGGTATGGGCAGACAACCAAAAAAAAAAAATACACAGAGCTGAGCACTGAAGTGTTTTGTTCATGGAACAGCCAAGAGGTCAATGTCCCTGGATCAAAGAGTACATGGCAGGGAGTAAGATGTCAGATGAATGGAAAGGTAGGATGAAGGGAGACTGGATGATGAAGGGCTTTGAAATCCAAACAGAGTGTTTTATATTTTTTTCTGGAGGCAATAGGGAACCACTTTCTGAAATTATCAGATCCAAAGAAACAAATTTTTTAAACAATTGTTTTCTGACCTTTTGTAATCCAAATTTTCTCCTGCCTTTCCTCTTTGCTTTCCCCCTTCCCCAGACAATAAGCAGTTCAGTAAACAAGTCATGTAATACAAATGTCCATATTCCTCATGTCATGAAAGAAGACATACATATCTCACATGTAAGAAATAACACAAAGTAAATAAAGTAAGAAATAATGTGGTTTGATTATGCATTATACTCTGACAGTTCCTTCAAAGGTTGTGGATAATTTTTTTTGTTATGAATCTCTTAAGGTTGTCTTGGATCCTTGCATTGCTGATAATAATTTAGTCATGAAGTAATAATTTGAATCCAGGTCTTTTGATTCTCATTTCAAAACCATCCTATTCTTCAAGCATGATTTAAATCCTTTGTACTGATTTTAAGTGAAAACAGGACTGTTTTAAACTGATTTTGTAGAGCTAAGTCATTTCTGTTTAGTTATCATCTTAAGGCTAAATGTGTATAAATACTACGGTGCGCCTATCATTCATTATTGATACATATTTATGGAAATGCTTACCTTCAAATAACTCATCTGTGTATTCTTTGGTAAACATTTTGTATTTGTTAGTAACTCGGCCTTTTTTCTTGCATACTAACTTGCATTTTTAGGCTATGATGACACAAGCATTCTGTTAACATGACCAACTGCTAAATGCAGTTCAGATTAGGACAATTTTGAGAGAAAGCACTGTGTTGTAGGACAAAAAAACCTTGAATTTGGATTCAGAGAACTAAAGTTTGAACGGTCCCATTATTTATCAGATTATGATATAATATCCTTTACAACATATATGCCAACATATAGAGCAGTGAAGAAAGGCTGACTGCCCTTTCTGAATTCTCCTATTATGTTTTGGAAAGAGAAAGGAAGGTGGCATGATATTTGTGCAACAAGTGTGAACAGAGTTCTATGACATTCAAAGTAGTGCTTTCTCTATTTCTTGATTTCTTCAGTAGTTTTTCAGTCATGTTCAATTCTTCTTGACCCCATTTAGGATTTTCTTGGCAGAGATACTAGAGTGGTTTGCCATTTCCTTCTCCAGCTCATTTTATATATGAGAAACTTGGAAAAATAGGGATAAGATGCTTGCCCAAGGTCACACAAGCTAATAAGTTTTTGGGACCAAATTTGAACTCAGATCCTGACTCCAGGGCCAGGACTCTAACCACTGCACTACTAGTGGCCCCATTTTTCTTGGTGCACCCTGACAAAAAAGCAGTATTATCTACTAATGGCACTATACTCATTGGAACTGTTGGTTGGAGGTTTACTACAATTTAAATTGGACAAACTTTTTGCCTATTTGAAATTTGAAATTGTCAGAGGCCATATTTGTATCTTTATATTATTAATATAAATTGCAATAATATCTTTCCTCCTGACTAAAACCTTTTTCTATTAAAATGGGTTCAGTCAGTATGGTGAAATAGAAATAAAAATCTGGTGTCTTGAATAGAGAGGAGAATACCACTTTTCTTTGCCCTTGTTGGACAATACACAAAATACTGTATCTAATTCTGGTCATCCTATTTTGGGCAGGATATTGACAAACTAATATTGAATCTCCATTTTTTTAAATGTCTAATATTGTCAGGGAGGAATGGCCCTTGGTTCTCAGAGGCTATTAAGGGGATTGGCAAATCTTACCAAACTAGAAAGGCTTTGAATACCAACTAGAAATGGAGTGAGCCTCAACTTAGGTACCTAAGTTTAAACAGTTTTATCATCAGAAGGTTGGCTACTGAGCAATGAATTTTTCTGTCATGGCAATTCATAGAAACCATCTACTAAGTCATAGAGAGGCTGTCATCTTCAACTTTACTCACACCAACAAAATCACAAATCTTTAAAGTATTAATAAGAAGGAGCATGTCCAGAAGCACGCAGATGGACTGGTAAGAGTACCCTAAATCATATTATATAAAAAAATTCAATTGAAAGAATCTGTAGAACTTTTTAAACCAGAGAATATCTGGGGAACGTGATTAATGTCTTCAAAAATTGAAGGAAACACGTGGAAGATTGATTAGACTTATTTTGCTTGACCTAATAGGTTCAAGTTAGAAACAGGCAGATTTTTGACTCAATTTAAAGAAGAGTAGTTGTCTTAGCTGTCTAGAAACAAAATAAGTGAGTTCTAATATATACAGAGAGCTTCAGAGTCTGAATGTGGACTTGTCAGGGATGTTGGAGGGGGGGTACTTTTATAAAAGGAGAATTTAAATGACTTTTCAAGTCCCTTAGATGAAAGGTGTTAAAAGTCAAAATGAAAAATATTCTTTGGTAGGTATTGGTAATTAAACTTGATTCTACTCTGAAATTTAGATAAAGTCATTGTAGGTTATATTGTTCAAGGTCTGGAGTCCAGAACAAAGGAGTTGATATTCTCGTTGAACCCTGCCCTCATCAGATTACATTTGGAATATTGTATTCAATTCTGGATGCTATGTTTTAGAAAGAACATTTTTCAATAAGAGATCATCCAAGAGAGAATGACTAGAATAAGAGATCTTTTTTTTTTATCTTTATCCCTGTTTATTGAAGAAATAGTCATGTAATTTCAGTGAACTCTTTAAGGCGAAGGTTCTTGATGATAAGAGTTCTTGTGGTAGTACCTGTTGAAGATCAGTTTTAAAAAAACTAAAGGTATTTAGCCTGGAATATAGAGAATTTCTGAGAGGAGGGATATGATAGTAGTCTTAAATGTATAAAAGGATGTCATGAAAAGAAGGATTATTTGTTCTTTTTATCTACAAAATACAGTTCTATTTTTGTAAAGTTTTCCCATACTTTAGACTAAATTGGTTAATTTGCAATTTCTAGCCCTCTAAGTCCAAACAGAACAAGTCTATTACCTCTTCCATTTGCAGCCCTTCCTAATCTTCTCTTCTCCGGGAGAAATGTAACTAGTTCCTTGCATCTATCTTCATATGAAAAAGACTCAAGGATTTTCACCATCCTTACTGCTCACCTTTGCTCATTTATATTGATAGCCATCTTAAACTCTGATGCCAATAACTGAACACAGTATTCCAGACCAGTTATGTTGAGGTTTGAATACAGAGGGATTATCATCTCCCTTGTTCCTGGAAGTTATGCCTTTCTTAATGCAGCTCAAGATCACATTAGCTTAAGGCTACCACATCACAGGGGTTTGTAATGCACAAAAACCTCCAGATTTTTTTTTAGAACAAATGCTACATACCCATAAGTCCCTTACCTTGTCCTTGTGAAGTTGATTTCTTTTGTACCCTAGTGCAAGAATTTATACTTATCCCTGTTGAATTTCATCATCAGTAACTAACATTTATTATGCACACTACAGATACTGGGCTAAATTTGAGGTTACAAAGAAAGACAGAAAAGCAGTTCCTGCTCTCAAGAAGTTCACAGTCTAGTGAGGAAAACATGTAAACCACCATATACAGTTAAGCTATACAGCTGATAAATCGGAAATAATTTAACAGAGTAAGGCACTAGAATTAAAGAGAATCACAAAAGGCTCCTTGGAGGGGTACTTGGGTGGCTTAGTGGATTGAGAGCCAAGCCTGGAGATGGGAGGTCCTAGATTAAAATCTGGCCCTCCCTGATCTGTACTGTTTACAGATTTGATAAACATGCCATCAATGGGAATCATCCAAGTAATTGATTTAAATGTTAAACATCAAAGTCCTAGGCACCCATCCTCTGGGTACTTCAGTGGAGACCTTCTATTACTTTGATTGGGGACCATTAACAATACTCTGATCTTACTATTCAGTTAGTTATGAATCTACTTTTAATCCACATTACACTATACTTTATTTAACATTTTGTTAATTTTGTGCAATCAAAATTATCCACTAAAATGTTAGGATGTTGTTAAGCTGTCTGTGAATATGCTTCATAAATGTGACTCGATAAGGATATAGAATAATCATAGTGATTATTATTATTACTGTGCCAACTTCCATATCACTTTAATGCTTACACAGTCCTGTAATATAGGTAAAGCAAGTGTTATGCTCATTTTAAAAATAGAGAAGCAAGCTCATTCAGGCCCTCTGAAGTAGTAAACACAGATGTTATTCCTTTTTAATATGAGGAATAAAGTTAGAGATGTTAAATGCATGGTCACAAACTCAGTTAGAGCCAGAGCTCAGACCTGAGACCTAAGGTCTCCTGCCTCCAAAATTAGGCTTCCTTCCACCCTGACATGTTGCTTCTCTTGCTATACATCTCTTCTACCCATGCAGCTGGTGTTATTATGTCTACTGCAACCAAATGATTCCATATTATGACTAGAAGCCTTTTCCTTCCTTTAAAATGTAAAAGTTCACATTATAAACTGAAGAATATTCATTTTTCAAAAAGTAATTGTTACATGTTTGGCTTTTTAATACTCCTTTCTAGGTGCTATAAAATTAGTCAGTTTGTCATGTGGAAACCAACACATCTGGGCCTGTGATTCCAGGGGTGGAGTTTATTTCCGAGTAGGAACCCAGCCTCTAAATCCCAGTTTGATGCTTCCAGCATGGATAACAATTGAGCCACCTGCCCAGGTAAATGTGTTTTTAAAGCTAGTAAGAAACTTAAGATAATATAAATGTACTTTTCGAGAAGTAAGAACTCTATTCTAAATGCCTTTCTCACATGTCTATAGTCTCTGTCAAACAGAGTGCTTTCCTTATGAACAGACCTATGAAGTAATTAGTTTATGAGTTAATAATCCCATTTTTACAAATGAAGAAACTGAGTCTTGGA
The DNA here is from genome assembly GCF_016433145.1 of Gracilinanus agilis. Taxonomy (NCBI): domain Eukaryota; kingdom Metazoa; phylum Chordata; class Mammalia; order Didelphimorphia; family Didelphidae; genus Gracilinanus; species Gracilinanus agilis. The sequence continues at coordinate 419,530,057 of NC_058131.1, forward strand.
AATTAATTGACATACTGAAGGTCACACACTTAATAAATCTAAGCCAGTATTTAAATTTTTTCAACCAAAGTCAGGTCCCTTTTTAACTATCATTCAATTTCTTATAATCCTTTTGTTATAGGCTTTCAATGTCATAGTAATAGTTTGCAGTTTCTATTTTTATAGGACTTTTGTAGCACAAAATACTTTGATAGGCATTGTCTTATTATTATTGGATTAGAACAACTTTATGAACTAGATGAGTCAGGAATTATCTTCCTCATTGTACAGAGGAGGATTCTGAACCTCAGGATAGTGAAATCACTTGCCTAAGGTTCATATTTAATGAGCAGTGGATCTGAAATTTGATCCCAGAGCTCCTGCAGGACTCACAGAAAAATGGTCTTTCTGCTATATCACACTGTACCTCTAAAAGTATCACTAGGGATATGCAATGAGTTGCAGCATTATAAAATTCTTTAATGAGTACCTTAATGATTCGGAATTTGTGGTGATTGAAGAGTTTTAGACCTTGAAAGAAATTTAGAGATAATCTAATAAAAATCCCTACTTTAATGTATTTTATTTTATAATGTTATATTATTGCTTTTTTATGTCATTACTTCCCAACATCCTCCTACTGCTTCCCTACCACCACTGCCTTAAAACTCTTCCTTGTTACAAAAAGAAACAATTAAAACAAAAATAAAATAGTCATTGACTATATCTGTATCCATAGTATGAGAAGGGAAATGTGTTTCATCATCATTTTGTGGGAGAGCTATGAAGTAAAAACCCAAGGTTGGGACAGGTTACCCTTTGCAAGAATGCAGGACTCCAAAACTTAGCTTAAAAATAAAAAGAGAAATTTTTTATTAAGTTGGAAGTCATGTTGAAAGGCTGGGGAGACAGTGTGCAGATGGAACATTGCCTCCTTGAGGAGATGGGGTTTGGGGATTTTATACCCTTTTGACAACAGAGCCTATGTGACTAGAGAAAGGATGATGATGGCATGTTACTGGATCTCTGGAACTCAAAATGGGTCATGTGGTTATATCCTATTCCTCAAAGTCAAAAGGGAGTGAACTGTCCAGTTTAGAGGATATCAGATTTCTGGGATATAAAATAGTTGCTTATCAGGAGCAAGTTGGGATGTGCCTATCTTTGCTCCTCAAGAATAAAGGAAGAGGCCAGAGGGGCTCAAAGTCACCTTCCCTAGCACTGCAGGAATGCAAGGAAAAATGAGTCTTATATGTACTTTCTGACTGGGACACTATCTTGGGTGTTGGGGTATCTAGAGGAAGCCTGTCCCCTGTATCAATCCAAGTCCCTACATTCATCTTTATTTATAATATAGTGTTATTTTCCTTCATGTTATTATGGCATATATGGGTATATATTCTTTACTATGTTCTGTTTTCTTTTGTCTATGCCAGTTCATAGGAATATTTTTAAGTTTCTCTGAGTCTCAATAATTCTCCTTTCTTTTGTCACAGAAATATCCCACTGGATTCATCTACTCCAATTTATTCAGACATTCTCTAATCAGTAGGCATCACTTACTTTCCAGTTCTTTGCTACCACAAAAAAATGTCACTATAAATATTAGTAATGATGAGAACTTTCCCCTCTATCTTTGACCTACATGGGGCTATATCCCTGAGTCAGAGGATATGAACAACTAAGTTTAGTTACTTTTCTCCCGTATTTAAAAATTGTTTATTTTTAATTGTTGGACTAATTCATGACTCCACCAAAAATGGGTATACTTTTTCTCCTAGAGTCCCTCCAAATATTTTACTGTTTCTGAATTTCATCATCTTTGCAAATTTTTTTGAGTTTGACATAAAATCCTAGAGTTGTTTTATTTTAATTTACCTTATAAAAGTGTTTTTCATATGTTTGTTGATAGTTTACATTTCTTTTTTTGAAAATTCTTTGTATCTTTTGCCTCTGTCTCTTGGGGAATGGCTTTTGGTCTTCATTATGTGTCATTTCCCTACATGTCTTGAATTTCATACTTAGAGAATTGAAGGAAATATTTTTTCCTAATAAATAGTTTCTCTTCTTATTATAGTTGCATTGATTTTGTTTGCACAAAAAAAATTTAGCAATCAAAATTGTCTGTTTTATCTTTTATGATCTCTTCTGTCTTTTCTTTGGTTAAAAATTTTCCCTAGCATCATTATAAAAGATACTTGCTTTTGCTATTCTGTAATTTTTTTAGGCAACCTCTTATATTTAACTTGTATTTGTAATTATAGTATATATAGTACATCATGCTTATGTAAACCTATATTTTGCCAAATTGTTTTTTTCCACTAGTTCTTTTTGTTTTTGTTTTTGTTTTTATTTTTTTTAAACCCTTAACTTCTGTGTATTGGCTCATAGGTGGAACAGTGTTAAGGGTGGGCAATGGGGGTCAAGTGACTTGCCCAGGGTCACACAGCTGGGAAGTGTCTGAGGCCAGATTTGAACCTAGGACCTCCTGTCTCTAGGCCTGATTCTCAATCCACTGAGCTACCCAACTGCCCCTCACTAGTTCTTTTTGAATAAAGGATTCTTTCCCTGTTTGTAGTCAGCAACTTGAGTTAATTAAACACTGGGCTAATGTATTTGATTGCTTATTGGTATTTGTTATCTAGTCTGTTCCATTAATTAATTTTAAAAATGCATTTTAAATAATTTTGATTATTATGGCATCATAATAGTTTCTCTGATAGTCCTAGGACCCCTTCATTTTCTTTTTCATTGTTTTCTTTGAGATTCTAAATCCTTTAGTCCTACACGCCAATTTTGTAATAATTTTGTCTCATTCTATAAGCTAAATCCTAGATAGTTTAGCCATATGTACACACTTATGTGTATATAACAGTACATCTATTAATTTAGGTAGTATAAATTAATTTAGGTAGTATCATTTTTATTATGTTAGCATAACCCAACTGAGAACAGTGTCTGTATTATGTACTTTCTTATTTTAAAAATGAGGAAAATACTGTCAGGAGATATGAGACATTTGGCCAAATTCATATTTGAACCTAAAATCCAGTGTTCCTAATTGCAAATCTATTTCTATTTATACTATATTTTTCGACTCCTTTAATTTTCACAGGGCATGGACTGAAGTATGTCTTTACATACTATGTTTTTTAAAAACAAGGTAGACTGAGCAAATTATTAATGTGAACCAGATTGCAAAAGGCATAATTAAATTACTTTTAGCATTTTAGAAGTCCTGTTCTACAAAGGCTATTCAAAATAATTACAAATTAATTCAGTTTTAACTATTTATTAAGTACCTGTCATATGCAAGGTACTGTGCTAGGCAGTCAGTGAAAATACAAAAGAAAAGATTAAATAGTCCCTGCCTTTAAAGATCTTACATTCTACTGTTTGGAAAATACTTTATGAACACAAACAATAATGGGGGAAGCAAGTTGAGGAAACAGAGAAATTCACTTAATTAAGCATTATGTATCAGAGCATTGTGCCAGGAGCTAGGGATAAAATGACAAAAACAAAATAGCTCCTGCTTTCAAGGAGCATACATTCTGCTAGGAAGAAACAATCTGAATATAGGTTATATAATTAAATATAATATAATTATTATCTACAACATATAACATGGATGGATGGATAGATAAATGAGAAAAAAAGAGAAGGAGGAACAGGGCAGAGTATTTGCAACTCTTCTGTAGAAGGTAATACTTGAGCTGAGCCTTGAAAGAAGATAGGGATAAGAGGGGAAGGATTATATTAAAGACATGGAGTGATGAAATGTCATGCACGTATAAGGAACTACAAGTAGATTGGCTTGGCTGGAATGTGTCATGTTTGAAATCTGAAATAACTGATAAATCAAAGGTTTAAGCTTTCATGCAAATCAATTTATTAAGCTATACAGGCCAATTGCATAACAAATCAGAACGCCTCCTTAACTTGGCACTGGACCCTGAATACAAGGGGAGACATATTTTGATGTATTAAAAGATAACAATAAGCAGGATACAACACAGGATGTATAAATAGGTAGTCTGATTTCCAAGTAGTGGAAAGATTAGAGGGTTTCTGAGTTGGGAGGAGGATGAATCAGTTTTAAGAATTGGGGGAGGGGAGAGCAAGAAGGTGTAATTCTCTGAAACAGAAAAAAAGATGTCCTACTCCTCCTAAGCATCTGTATTCATTCAAAGGAACAAGGAAACAGTAATGATTGACCAGTGTGGGGCCAGTTTTTAGATAAGACCTATGGATTGCTTAGAATGTATAATTGTGAGAAAACTTGTTGCATCAGTCTTTGAATTTGACTGGGTTTCTGGTCAGCTTAACCTGGGTCTTTAGTTAAGGGTTTCTTAGCAACAGATAGAGGTGGCCTAGTTTCCCAGTCATGGAGGGTTAGGTTAAAACAATGCCATAAAGTTTTCTTACAACTCCCATAATTGAATAAAATTTTTTTCTCACAAGACAAAAATGGTCTAAAACCTTAATTGAATAGAAAGGAACTGAGATCCAGAATTGAGTCACAAGAATTAGTGTGGTTCACTCAGTTTCCTCAAATGTAGAATATAGGAGTCAGTCAACTAACATGAATTTATTAAATGTTTATTAAGGAAATATACAAGTCTATTCAGAATAATATAAAGTGAATACATACAAAATAATTCAACACAAGGTAGAGAAAGCATTAGCAGTTGGGGAGAGCAGAAAAGCTGTAGGTGGTATTTTTTTTAAACCCTTACCTTCCGTTTTGGAGTCAAAAGTGTATATTGGCTCCAAGGCAGAAGAGCGGTATGGGCACTAGGCCATGGGGGTTAAGTGACTTGCCCAGAGTCACACAGAGCTAGGAAGTGTCTGAGGCCAGATTTGAACCTACGACCTCCCATCTCTAGGCCTGGCTCTCAGTCCACCCAGCTTCCCCCGTAGGTGGTATTTGTGCTATATTTTGGAGAGATTCTGTGAGGTAGAGGAATGAATGCACTCCAGGAATTGACAATAGCCACTGCATTGGCATTAGATGAAGGTAAAGGGCCATCTTGGTTGGATCGTAGAATATAGGAATAATGAACAATGAGGTTGGAAAGATAGGTTGGGACTGGATTGTGAAGCACTTTAAAAGCAAAAGAGAAGAATTTATATTTGATTATGGAGAGGGAGCTACGAGAGTTAATTGAGGAGAGAAGTCATATGATTAGAGAGGAGTTATTTTGGCATCAGAATGGAGGATGGATTGGAGTGGGAAAGGAGTTGAGGAATGGAAGTCAAATTAGGATTCTTTGCAATAACCTTGGTGAGAGGTGGCAAGGGGCTGAACCAAGGTGATAATGTGAGAATCCTGAATATGAGACATTGGTGAGGGAGAAAGGCTAGATGAGGCAGAGAGGGTTTAGTGAAGAAATCCAGGGTTTGGTTTTGGTTAGAAATTGATGATGATAGAACAAGAGAGAAGGGGTTTGAGGAGTTATAAAATTACAGTGTCAAATTGGTTAACTAAAGGGCAAGTATTAGAAAAAAAAAGAAGTAAAGTCAGAGCAGGTGGTTATAGACAGATAAAAGAATGTCAGAGTTTTTGAGTAAAGAAGTGAAATGGGTAATATATGATTGAATGTGCAGGGTAAGGGAGAGTAAGGCTTTCAGGATAATGCCAAGGTTACCAACCTAATAGCTAGAAAAAACAGGTTGGTTTTGGCAAGAAGTTAGCAAGGGGGAAGGGATCTGAGGAGTGATAAATCTGTGGTGTTAAATTGGTTAACTGGAGGGTAATATTAGAAGGGGAAGGAAATGAAGCCACAGCAGGTAGTTATGGACAGATAAAGGAGAAAGGAATGTTTGGGTAAGGAAGCAAAACACATGGGTAATATGAGGTCCAAAGAATTTAAGGCTGCCTCTATGTGTTACTAAATTGGAGCAAAAGTATAGGTCATGGAATGTAAGGAGTTTGGGAATTGGAGTTCAGGAGAGCATCAACACCATGAAGGTCATAGTCTCCTAGTACAGAAGAAGTTGAGAAGAAAAGGAAAACAGTGACTCAGGTGCCAAACTTGTTGAAAATGATCACAGTATACCACAACCAGTATTATTTGAGTAAAGTATAATAGAAAAGAATAATGTTCAATAAGCCTGGAAAGGTAGACTAGAGCTACATTATGATTGGGCTCTAAATTGCCTAACAGAGGAGCTTTTATTTTACTCTAAAGGTAAAAGAGACTTATTTGAGGTGTCTTCTTTTTTTTTTAAACCCTTACCTTCCATCTTAGAATCAATATTGTGTACAATGTTCCAAGGGAGAAGAGTGGTATGGGCTAAGCTATGGAGATTAAGTGGCTTGCCAGGGTCACACACTAGGAAGTGTCTGAGGTCAGATTTGAACCTAGCACCTTCCATATTTAAATCTGGCTCTCAATCCACTGAGCCACTTAACTGTCCCTTCCAGCCTTCTTGAATAAGACTGCTCATACCTGTTCTTTAGAAATAACGGTTGATGGATTTAGGAGGAAGAAGTAGCATCTGAGCTAACTTGAAGAGGGAACAAATTCCCAGATACATGACCCTTACCAGAATAAATGAATGAAGAAAGATAGAGCATCAAGTTTGGAGAATAGCTCTTAGGTTAACTTGGCTAGAACATAGAGTATCTGAGGGGGAATAATAAGAAACTGGTACATTGTGAGCAGATTGTTGAAGATTTTGAATTGCCTGCTGCTAAGGAGTTTGTTTTTTACCCTAGAGGAAATAGAGAAAGCCACTTTGATTAGGGGAATAACATGATCAGACCTGTGCCTTAGGAAGATGATTTTGGCAGCTGTGTTGAAGGAATATTAATAGATGAGAAGATTAGAAGTAGGTTGAAGCAATTAAGAAACTGTTTTTCTGGTCCACTGAAAAGGTACGGAGGGCCTGAAGTAAGCCAGTGGTTATGTGAGTAGATCAGAGAGAGAGATGTGAATGATGTTTTTGAGATAGAATCAGCAAGAATGCAGAGAATAAGGAAGAACCAAGAGTAACATTAAATAGTTGTGTGGAGATTGCAAATAGGAACTCCTATTTTCAAATAGGAGATTGCAAATAGGGAAGTATTGTTACAGGAGCTGCCTCTGCCCCTGCAACTTCTTGCTTTTCTGGGTTGTCCTGTTTAATCTCTTGTTGTTTTTCACCCCCTTTCTTTGTTGTGACCATGTTTTCTATGATTTCCAGCTGCATAATTGTCCTGGCATCTAGTTCTTTCCCCTCCCTTATTTGTTTGTTAATTTCTATTAGTGTCTTCATATATTCCAACATCTGTTCCATAATGGGGTCAGTAACTTCAGCGTTTCCAAAGGTAAAAGCCAGTATCTTCCTTAAAATCATTAGCCAGTGGCAGTCATTGCTATGCCTGTTGGTACATAAGCCAAGGCCTCCCCTACTGTAATTGTCAGCCACAGATAAGTATCACAAAATTCTATCATTGTTCTAAAAAATTGGGGAACAGTGACAAACCAAAATGTGGCACAGGTTTGCCAAATCCCATACATTAAAACACCAGAGCACCGCAAGGTAATCATTGCTCTATTGAACATGTTGGCCATCTATCTCTTCTCCACTAGGTCCTATAGTACAAATCCTAGGCTGGCTGGCCAAAACTGTTATGATGATAATAACAGATAATTTGAAGAAGCAGATAATTTGAAGAAGCAGATAATGTGTCAGGGCCAATATTAGAGCTTCAAGTCAAGAGCCAGAGATTGACAGGCTTCAGTGAGGAAAGGAGGGGTCTAAACATTCCTGGCTCTCAAACCCCTTCCCCTCTAACAGTTGCTATTTCAGTTGGGTATGGAGACAAGATCAGATCATGGTAAGTTTCAGTTATGGCTGAAACCCCAATGATGTTCCTTTTCTTTAATTTATATTCCTCTCAGGTCAGTTAGAGGAGTATATAGAAGCTAGCTATCTAACTGTTGAAAGGACAGAGGAGATCTTCTTAAACTGGCAGCAGACAGGATTCAAACTTAATGTCTAGACTGAGTCGTGAGTATTTCCCCCCAAATAATTACCAGGCACAGATTTGAAGATAAAGGTTATATTCAGTAATAACAAGGAAAACTAGAGAAGTTAATGAAGGTTTTAGGATAATGAGAGGAAACCCTAAACTGTTAAGTTGATGCTGCCCTTCCCCCTCCCCACAGGAGGGGATGAAGACACTTAACTAAAACTGGCACTCTTGCCATTAATGAATATCTTTACTCTCTAATCGTTGATATAAACTAACTCTATTATACAGGCTAATCCTTATGTAGTAACCACACTGGCTATGCCACTGTGGCCTCTCAAGTGAACCCCCAAGTATGGAGAGGTAAGCAAGGTGTCTGCTCACTCCCACCTCCACCAGATAACTGACTCAAACCCTTCTCAACTGCCCCCTCACCCAAAGTTCTCCAGGGGGGTCCCCTGGAATTCTGAGTGAGGCTATCCCTGTACCTTTGCAGGGATTCCATGCTTTGCATCTCCACACAACAACTATTGTTCAAATAGGAACAGTTTTATGAGAATGCTCAATATATGAAGGAGAGTAAATGTAATTAATCTGTAAAAATAGACTGGAACCGGATTTGAATCTTATCCTATAGGCATTGAAGAGCTTCTTGAGTAGAAGGGTGTTATAGTCACATAGTATCATTATATATTTGTATAAGTACTTTAGGAATATTAATTTGGCAGCTGTGTGAAGGTTGAATTGATATAAGATAAGATCAGTAAGGAGGCTTTTCCAGTTGTCTGAGGAAAAGATGATAAAGGACAGAATTAGGATGATTGTGGTCTGAGTTTAGAAAAAAAAGATGACTAAAAAATGTTTAGATGTTATAGTAAAAAAGACCTGGCAATTAATTAGATAGGAAAATGAAGAATAGGGAATGATTCTTAAGTATTTGGAAGAATAATGGTATCCTTTACAGAAACAGGGAAGTTAATGAGAGGAGTAAATTTAGGCAGAAAGCTAATGAATTTAGTTTGAGCCCTATTGAGTTTGAGGTACCATGAGATGTATAGGTTGCAACATCTAGCAGGCAACTGGAAGATCCTACACTAGTGTTCAAGAAAGAGTGAAGGCTAGATAGGTTGATTGGTAGTCATCTTCATAGAGATGATAGTTGGTTCCATGGGAGATTACTGAGAGGGAAGAGAAGAGGGCTAGAATAAAACTCTGGGATTTCATAGTAAGTGTGGCACATGGATGGTGATCCTATGAAAGATACTGAGAAGAATCAGAGAGGTAGGAAGATAACCACAACAGAGAAGTGCCAATGAGAACTCAGGAAAGACAAAATATTTAAGGAGAGGGGATGGTTAATAATGTCAGATGCTGCAGAGAGATCAAGAAAGATAAAGACTAAGGAAAGACCATTGGTTCTTAGCAGTAACAAGGTTGTTGGTAACTTTGGAGAGAGCACTCTTTATTGAATAAGTTCAGAAACTATTGCAAAGGCATAAAAGATGAAAGAAGAGCACTTAGTGGCAATTTGTGTGGTCAACTTTTTCTTGGAGTTTGTAAAAGGGAGGAGAGATACAAGGTGACAGCTTGAGGGGATAGAGGATCAAATGAAACTTATTAAAAAAGATAATGGAGAGGGAGCAGCTGGGTGGTTCAGTGGCTTGAGAGCCAGGCCTAGAGATGGGAGGTCCTAGGTTCAAATCTGGCCTTGGACACTTCCTAGCTGTGTAATCCCAGGCAAGTCACTTAACCCTCATTGCCTAGCCCTTACCACTTTTCTGCCCTAGACCCAATATACAGTATTGATTTTAAGATGGAAGGTAAGGGTTTTAATAAGTAAATAAAGATGATGGAGAACTAGGCATAATTGTGGGTGGCAGGGGAAAACTAGTCAAAAAGGAGAAATTGATAATAAGAGACACGAGAATATGATTAGAGTTCCTAAAAGAGAGAAGGGGTAATATGATCAAGGCTCACCTTGGTGAATTGGGCCACCTCATCCACTGAGAATGGAGGAAGGAATGAGAAATGATCTTTCAAGTATTTGAAAGTGTAGTATTTGAAGAGTTGGAGGGAGCTCATGACCATCGTCTTTCTTTTCTTTTCTTTTTTTCTTTTTTTCTGTGAAATATGAGGCAAGGACTTTTGGTCTGAGTAGTGAGTGTGAATAGCTCTGAAAAAAAAGGTTTGGGGTTGCTCCTGTGAATTATATGATATTTAATAAAGGAAAAATAAAAGGATTAGTTTGCAATGGGAGGGCCCAGTTGAAATTCTGTAACATCAATTTGTAGTAGTTGAGTGACTCTCACGTGACATTCTACAAAGTTAGGAACATAGAAGGCCTCTAAGGGGAGTGATATAGAGTTGGAATGTGGAAAAAAATTAGTGGGGGGGAGGACAATGGAGCAAGAGATCAACAGGTGAAAAACAGTGTAAGACTGAACTGTTAAAGGTCAAGATTTTGAAGGGAGGAAAGTGAAACCAGAGCAAAACAGTGGATAGAACACTAGACTTAGAGTCAGGAGACCTGGTTTCAACCCTACTTTATATACTTATTAACTATGAGATTAGCAAATCACTCTCATTTTCTTTACCTCTTAAATGACAGTAGTAATACTTTTATTACCTTCCTTGCAGTTTTTTTTTTGTTTTTTTTTGTTTTTATTTTTTTATTTTAAACCCTTAACTTCTGTGTATTGACTTATAGGTGGAAGAGTGGTAAGGGTAGGCAATGGGGGTCAAGTGACTTGCCCAGGGTCACACAGCTGGGAAGTGTCTGAGGCCGGATTTGAACCTATGACCTCCTGTCTCTAGGCCTGGCTCTCAATCCACTGAGCTACCCAGCTGCCCCGTTACCTTCCTTGCAGTTTTCTTTTCTTTTTCTTTTCTTTTCTTTTCTTTTAAACCCTTAACTTCTGTGTATTGACTTATAGGTGCAAGAGTGGTAAGGGTAGGCAATGGGGGTCAAGTGACTTGCCCAGAGTCACACAGCTGGGAAGTGTCTGAGGCCGGATTTGAACCTAGGACCTCCTGTCTCTAGGCCTGGCTCTCAATCCACTGAGCTACCCAGCTGCCCCTCTTCCTTGCAGTTTTGAAGAAAATGCTTTCCAAATTTTAAAGAGCTATATAAATGTGTTTATATTAAGTAACCTATTGCATACTTTGAGTTTTATATTTGAAAGTAGTAAAACTAAGTTTTTAAGAACATTGAAAATATGTTTCTGGCCTCTTATTAATTAATTTGTGCACCTTCTTCCCTCCCCATTCACCCTTTGTCAGCATCAATTATGGAATCTCAGAGTTGGAAGGGACCTCAGGGATCATCTAGTCCAATTTATATTGTAACAAAAAACTCATTTATAGCATCTCTGATGAGAGGTCATTGAGCTTAAACTTGAAGACTCCTGGTGATTAGAGCCCATTGCTAATATACTCATAGAGAGTGTTGCTTTTATCCCATGCTTTATAACTGGATTTTACTCTGCTTGTTTTGTGGCCTTTTCCATCTTCAGACTGTCTTTTCCTTCAGGGAAGGGAGAAACATTATAACAGAGTAGTAATAGCATTATTGTGGGAGTCATAAGATCTAAGATTAGATTTCACATAATGCTATTTAATTATCCCTTTAACTTGAGCAAGGCCCTTAACTCCTCTTAGCCTCAGTTTCTTTTATAAAATGAGGTTATTGGGCTGTACATTGTCCCTACAGTACTGTTCAACTCTGATATTTTTACTTTTAATTGTAATGGTTTTCATATACATTAATCAGGAAACATACATTAGTCACTCCATACCAGACATTGTGGAGATAAAAAGAAAGGCAAGAGATGCAACATACAAGCAACTCGTGTATATACAAACAAGAGATAGAAAAGATAAATTGGAGGTAATCAACAGAGGGAAGTATTATTATAGGGGATCAGGACAGCTTCTTTTTAGAAGAGATTTTATTTATGGCATTAAAGAAACCAGGAAACTAGGAGATAAAGACAAAGAAGACTAGAATTCTATTTGTGGGACTTCCTTAGTCCTACTTGTCATAATTTTTAACTTTTAGACCTTACTATTCTCTTCTGTAATTAATAGTTAAAACTATTCTAACTTGGCACATGGAGAATTTCATTTCCTCAAATGAATTAAATTGAGATGTTTTCAAAGCCCATTGTTTCTTTACATAATTTTACATATCTATCTACTCTACCTCTAGAGTATGATTTAACAGTGTTTGAGAATGTAATTGACTTTGTTGCTATGGTAAGTATGTTTCTAAGTGAATACTTGCAATTAAGTAGCTTGTTTTATTGTGGGATGTTTGTTCATGGATACTCATTGTGAGGTTGTTTGAGAGCCCCTGAGGTTCCTGGGTACAGAGTTGTTATACAACTGGCACATAAATGATCAGTGTTTGAACAAAAAAAAAATGCTTAAAATGAAGGGTGAAGGGAATTGAATTGTATATAAGTGCCAAAGGGTTTGTGGAATTCTGAAGGTCATGGTAATGAAGTCATTACAACAAAATCCAACAGCAAAGAAGAGCAAGATTCAATTCAACAGATTTTTTTTTTCATTTTAATTTATTTGTTTGTTACAGTAAAATTCCCAGGTATCACCTTCCCTCTCTCCCCTCCCTGCACTAGAGAAGGCATTATTTTTTTTAAGTGCATAGCATTTTCAGGAACAGAGGACTCAGTACTATGCACAGAGAGGTACTAGCAAGAATGACAAGGATAGAGAATTTTATTTCACAGAAAATATGGAAACCTAGAATAATTTTTCAGTGATCTATATATGTGAAATGGTTGTTATTCTGCTGAAATGACTAATACCTGTGGTGGAAATTTTTCACGCTAATACAAAAACTCCAAGCTAAATAGGCTTATTGAGAGGAATCCAAACTCCCAATAAAGCAAGACCATGGACAAGATAGAACCAGAGACCTCAAGCCTTAGGAGATACCCTTTTTTATGCCAAGAAATCTGATGACATAGAGGCAGAAAAATACAATCAAAATTAAAATCAAATGGATGTAAAATCTTTCACATGGGCAATTAATTAATGACACAAGTGCTGATTTAGACTAGTGAGTATAAAAAAGATCACTATGGATGGTAACTTATGTCTGTTATTATAGCTGACCTTTCCAAGGCCTCTGTAATACTCAGTCAGGGTCTCATTGTTTTTTTTATTGATTATGGTGTAATATTAGAAGTCAGCAGTTTGGTTAACTTATGTATGAACAAGAGTAGCCTTCTGGGTGACTGTCTTGTTATACAAACAAAAGGGTGTGATGGGCTAAGTGGAAATTCCTGGGTTATAGGCTTAAGGTCAAAATGTAAACAAGATTTGATACCACCCTAAACCATAATTATCTTAGCTGATCTTTATAATTTTTATAAAGCAAACTATATTATTTGCTCAAGATTAATGATTGTGTTATGAAAATAATCATAAAGGCTTACTATTATAATCATAAAAGGGGTAGGGGTTTTCACACACACACTAAATTACAGCATCACTTGCAATGGGAAGTCCCAAGAAAGAAGTCTGTTACTAACTGTAAGAATCAGGGAAGATTATGAGCACGCCATTTTCTTTCTTTTTTTTCTTTTTAAATATTTTTCCATGTTTCCATGATTTATTTTCTTTCCCTTCCCTCTTCCTTCCCCACTCCCAGAGCTGACAAGCAGTTCCACTGGGTTGTACAAATGTTATCACTTGATACCTATTTCCATATTATTCATTTTTGCTATAGAGCAATCTTTTAAAGCCTAAACCCTGAATCACATACCGATATATCCATGTGATAAGTGATGTCATATGTTTTGCTTTTGCATTTCTATTCCCATAATCCTTTCTCTCAATATGGTTAGCATTCTTTCCCATAAGTCCTTCAAGAGTGTCAGCAAACCATTTTCAAAAGAAGTTCAAACTATCAACATAAAAGAATGTTTCAGATGACTAATAATAAGAGAAATGTACCTTAAAACAATTTATAAGGTTCACAACCATCAAATTCATAATGATGAAAATGATATATATTGGAGGGGCTTTAGGAAGAACAGCCTACTACTGTGCTGTTTGTAGAGTTGTGAATTAGTCCAAGTATTTTGGAAAACAGTTTGAAAAGACACTAAACTGTTCCCTTTGGTCTAGCAATACCACTTCTAGGTATATATGCTGAGGGAAACAAAGACAGAGAGAAAGGCATATGTATACAGATATTTATTTACAATAGCACTTTTATGGTAGCAAAGAACCATTAAGGAAAATGAATATCATTTGGGGCATGTCTGTATAAATTGTGGTATTTGGATGTAGTTGTTAATGAACCAAAAGAAATAATAATTATGACAAATTCAGAAAAATTTGGGAAGATGTTTGAACTTGAAGATGTAGAACTAAGTAAAAAGAACTAGGAGTTTATAAAATGACTACAGTAATGTAAATAAAAACAACTCTGACAGACATCAGAACAGTGACGATTGGGACAACTTTAACCTGGCCTTCATTATTAGACCAGTATTTTGATGTTTTGCTTAACTATACTATCAAAACCCTGTCCATCCATTTAGGCCTGGTTCTTCAATGAACTCATCCCTGATTATTTCAACTGGATACTTCTGCTAGTTTGAGCGGATGTATTTAATGATCTTTGATGAAAGATCTTCCTCCAGCTGGCAATGGAGGTTTGTAGTTACTTTCTCTGCCCTCTGAAGACTTCTTGTCTGTCCAATTGTTGGGATTAATCCTGTATTGATTGGATTAATTTTACTGCTTAATCCGCCCTGAGGCTAAAACCTTGGGAGGAGGGAAAAACAAAACAAAAGAAACAAACAAAACCCATGGGGGGACAAGAAGGAGCTTTTCACTGAACTGAGCTCTCCAGCAGTGGGGTCCCCTTGCACTATCCACTATTTTTGAACTGGTTTTCTTTCCTCTTGAAGCCCTGCGTACTCTATCTCGGTATGAGGAAGCCAAGCTGTCTGCGGTCTGGGGTTTAGCTCTCTCTAAGCCACCATCTTCCGGGCGTTTTTGCTGTGTTTCCCTGGTTTTCTCCTCCAGTCTCCTCTCCAGTGCCTGTGTTTAACTCTCCGAGTCCGGTGCCAGCAAGGCCCTCTCTCCCAACCCATGCGCCCACCCATCCTGAGATTTCCAGGGCCACTGGAGACTCTGCACAATACGTGGGGGAGGCATCCTGGGATTCCCCTTCTACACCATCAGACCCCACAGTTCAAGAATTGAAGCCTTTTTCTTGGTGTACCTCTTTAGTTGTTCCCCCTGCGCTGTCCCGTTATTAGATTTAGTCTTCTTTCTTCTCAAAGGGCATTGTTTTCTATCTCCTTGTGTAAGGGCATGGAGGTTTTAAGATTCACTCCGTCTAAGCCGCCATCTTCCCCAAAATCCCCTCATAGCTTTCTTAAATTCTAACCTCATTCTAATTTATATTACAGCTGTTACTCAAGGCCTGTTTGATCTTTATAATTTTGTTACATTAATTTTTTATTTTTTTGGTAAATGCCGTAAGTAACTTCTCTTCTTTGTTGGTCTGCCTGGCATAAGTCTCTCCCCACTCAAGTCTCAGCCATCCATGTCCATTGTCTTCCTAAATCAGTGTCTAATCATATCACTCCCCACTACTTGATAAACTCTAGCGGTTCCCTGTTGTCTCTAGAATCAAAAACAAAAGGCTGTTTGGCAAGCCCTTAATGACTTGTCCTCCCTTCCTACCTTTTTAGTCTTTTTAGAAATTCAGAGAAATTCTGGAATTAGCTCATTTAGGCAATGGAGACAGACCAGCCTGAGTCTCTTCACTAAATCTCATGTGGAGTGATTTGTCAATGGGGAAAGGGAGGCAGGCTTTGTGAAGGGATATTCCAAGGTGAAAAGGAGGCAGGCTTTGTGAAGAGATATTCTAAGGGCAAAAGGCCACAGGAATGGTAGAATATTGGAAGGGAAAAAAAGACTTCATGCCCTAAAGAAATTTTAAGGATGAGACAACAGTAGAAGCATGATTTTGTAGTCCAGAAAAAGTCAGGAACTAGACTGGAACTAGGCTTATAGCAGAAGACTAGCTTTCTGTAAGCCAAGAAAGTAAAAAGACAAAAACAAAATAGACCCTGCCACAAAGACTGTGTACATTCAATTGAGGGAGGCAATATGTAAATAACTAGGTACATACAAAATACCATGTAAGTTATGATAATCTAAAAGGGGAATTCATTAGCAGCTAAAGGGACTGAGAAAGGCCTTCTGCAAGAGATGGTCTTTGAACTGTCTTAAAGGAAGCCAGTGTAGGGATTAAAAATTAATGGTTTCAGGGGCAGCTGGGTAGCTCAGTGGAGTGAGAGCCAGACCTAGAGATGGGAGGTCCTAGGTTCAAATCTGGACTCAAGCACTTTCCAGCTGTATGACCCTGAGCAAGTCATTTGACCCCCATTGCCTAGCCCTTACCACTCTTCTGCCTTGGAACCAATACATAGTATTGATTCCAAGATGGAAGGTAAGGGTTTAAAAAAATTTTAATGGTTTGACTAAAATATGAGAATTCTAAAGTAATATCGTGGTCACTAATTAAAAAATTATTATAGCTCAAGTCAAGTGACCTTTAGTAGCTTTTATTTACAAAGAGGTGGAAAGAGTGAAAGCAGAGAAATACAAAAGGCTAAAGACTATTAGTCTATCTAACTAAATATTGCTCCAATGCTTAACTCAGCCAGGAGTTGTTGACCTTCAGTCAGAATTAAACTCTCTCCTGAAGACAGGAAGGGAAAGCCAACTAACCACTCACCCAAGTTCTGTCCAAGAGGCAGGTCAAGACCCATCCAAGAGTCAAGACAATGACTCAAGCTGAAGGTGACTCCTGAGGTCAGCTTTCTTCCTTGAGCTGACCTTCTTCTTGAAGCTGACTTCCTTCTTGAAGTCAAACTCCTCTTGAAGCTGACCTCTCCAGCCCCAGAAATTCAGAACCTTTTATAGTGGCTTCGTGTCCCTTCCCCTCTTCATAAGGGCCAATCACAGCTTCCAAATTGCCCAGCCCTGCCCAGGGGGGCAGTGTCTGTGGGATCCACTTCTCATTTCTGGTGGTGTGAATTCTCATCAAAAAGGGTTCACAGTTTCCTGGCTGATTGATTTTCTGAGGGTGTGAATTCTCTAAGTGGTTTGCAAGCTCCTCCACCTAGTTCAAGCTTGTATTGATTCAATCAAAAGGTAGACAAAGGAGAGTTAACCCTGTTTTCACAATCTAGTGAGGTATTAAGTAGGAGTACTTAAGTTATTGTTAACCAAAGTGTTAACTCCAACTAGGCAAAGAGAATAAGGGATTGCCTTTTTACAAGTGTAAACTCAGAATAGACAAAGAGAACAAAGAATTCCCTTTTCACACTAGGGAAACTAAGAATTGGAGATTAGGGCGCAGAGCATTCCATAGATGGAGGGAACAGCCAATGCAAAGACAAAGGTGAGGGAGAGTGCTGTCAGTTTACCTAGATTGTAGAGTTAGTGGAGGGAGAATAAAATGTGAGAAGACTGAAAAGGTAGGAAGGAACCAAGTTATGAAGAGATTTAAATGACAAACAGAAGAGTTTATTTGATCCTAGAAGTAATATAGAGCTTTAAGAGTTCACTAAATAGAGATGACCCACATCAGTGAGGCCACAGATTCATTAATGAGTGAAGAGACAGATTAGAGAGGGGAGACACAAGAGATAAGAAAATAGGAGGATATGATATAATAATGCAGATTATTTTGTTCCAAGAAGGAAGGTTACATACATGGCAAGGGAAAAGGACATTCAACTGTGATAGTACTACTATTAGGTAGATGTTAGAAGAATGGCATATAGCATATTGAAAATTTCCATTTCTAGTTTTACCAATGACTTTATGTCAGGGTAAATCAGTATTCCCTTGTGAAGTCCTCAGAATCCTCCCATGATAACAATCTCAAAGTCTCTCTTTTAGCATTGCCATCTTATGATTCTGTGTCAGCTAGATCAGATTCATTTTTAGCAATCAACATCTAGAAACCCAAACAAGTAGTATATGCGGTTCATACCCTTTCATAGACTCATAAATTAGAAAGAAACTTATCTGGTCCAATTTCCTCATTGTTCAGAGTAGGAAGTGAAGGTTACATTAGAGATTGTGGTTTTCTCAAAGTCCCATATGCCTTCGCATTTTCAGACACTTCAAACTCCTTGCCCTTTGCTTACCTCCTTTCATCCCTTTGCTAAAAGAAAAATTAGTTACAAGAAAAAACGGGGGCGGGAGGATCTGGTGAAATACTTATTTCCATGGTAAAAATAGTCTCTCATTTGTCATTGCTGCTGGTGTCCATAACATTCACAGGGATAACCAGCCAAAACAAAGTAACAGCTGTAGCTATGGGTGGAGAGCAGAAAAGAAAATGCACAGGAAGCTGAGTGATGGAAGTATGACATGGCAGGGTGTAGTTAAGCCAGAAGAGAAAAAGTAAAGTTGCAGCTAAGAAAGCATGAGTTTGTCTAAACCAAGTGATATTTGTCTAAAGTGCCTGTTTTCACTCTACCCAACCTGGCTTCTTAATATATTGGTTTCCTTCTGCTAGTAGCAATTTCCTACTCTCCCTTTCTGCCATAACCTTTTCCCAGAAAAGCCATCATAAAGGTTTTTCCCCAGCTGTGATCGCTATCCTTGCTCTTCCCTCCACTGAAGGCAGCAGTGACCTGGGTTCATCCCAGAGGTGGTCCCTCTCAAGCTGAGCCCAGTTTCTGGTAGGTTAACAATTTTAAGTACCTTTTAAGTGTAGGATTCTGGGGCTACAAAAAAAAAAAATATATATATATATATATATATACACATATACATATACATATATATTATATGTATATATTATTTTAAAATATACAAAATACTTCCTGAGCTGAAGGAGCATATAGTCTACTTGAGGCTGAGAGAGAAAGGGGCAGCTTGACTCAAGGAAAAGAGCACAGGCTCCTAAGTCAGGTGGCCTGTCTTCAAATCCCATCTCTTGACACATAATGACTACCTATAAAACCTAGGACAAGTCAGTTAACTCCTCTCAGCCTCAGTTTCCTCATCTGTAAAATTAGGGAGTCAGCTCTAAATAGATGGCATAGAATTAAATTCAGGGTCTCCCATTTGCTGTGTGACCTTGGACAAGTGACTTCATTAATGTTTTACCCCTCTCATCCTAAAAATGGGGATGATAATAGTAATTGTATTATCCATCTCATGGAGCTCAAGTAAGATAATTTAAGCACAGTGCATTATGAACTATAATGTGTATTCTATAAGACAAGTCAACAAACATCTGGCTTCAAGATTTAGCTTAGATGCCACATCATTTATGTGACTGCATCTAATCCCTGTTCTTCCTTCCCTCCTGTATTCTGTTAAAGAGAGAGGGTGTGTGTGTGTGTGCACGTGCGCACACGCTGCACACCTTGAACATAGGAAGTGCTTAATGAATTCTTGTCAATTGATTGCTCTGACTTTCCAAATTAACTTGTGTTTACCTATTTTTTTATATGTCTTATCCTGCAGCAGATTGGAAGTTCTTTGTAGGTAGGAGCTATCTGGTCTTTGTATCCTCATCACTATCATAGTACTTAATAATAGGTGCTTAATAAAATATTGAACATATATTCTGTGCCTCCAAGCTAGCCATTATTGCTAGATGTTAGGGATACAATGGATGAAAAATAACCCAGACCCTGTCCTCAGGGAATATAAAATTTAATAGTGGAGATACTGCATAACATAGGCACAAATAAAAGTATAATAGAAGGTAGAATACAATAGTGACAAAAGAGAAATCCAGACAAACTGCTTCAGGAAGACTTGAGAAGTGAATGAATGAAGGAAATATAATTTATTAAGTGATGATTGTGTACAAAGCAGTGTGCTGGGAAATCAAATGGAAACATAACACTGTCCTTGCTCTTTAGTTCACTTTCTAGTGCAGGAGATAAAGTATGTAGGTTTCAGCAGCAAGTGTGATGGGAAGAAAGAATTCAGGAGAAAGGTAGATGGCACTTCATTGAGTACTAGACTTGGATTTGGGAAAGCCTGGGTTTGAATCCAGCCTCAGATGTTTACTAGTTCAGGAGAAGATTTAAAGTAGCAACAGTGAAGAATTTGCTTGGAAATCAAACAGATGATTGTGGAACAATAATATCACGTTAACTTAAGGTAGCAAGAGTTTCTAGTGAGCCAGGTTTATAGAATTTTTCTCATTTTTGCTAATGTAGTCAAGGTCCATGTTGTAAAACTTGGGCAAGTCCCATAATCTCACTGGGCCTCAGTTTCTTCATCTGTAAAATAAAGATTCATTAGCCTAAAAGATTCCTTGTAGCTCTAAATTTGTGATCTCAAGATTTCCATTAATCATGGAAAGTTATGTTCATTTGGGAGGTCAGGAAAGGAGGTTGCACCTGAGTTTCTGGACTTTGGAGACTAGACAGAGTTTGGCAGCCATAGATGAAGAAAAAATTGTCTTCCAGGCCTGGGAATTGAGAGTGACCACCAAGGTAGGGAGAGGTCAAGATGAGACTGGAGAGCATCTAGTAGGTCAAGTTGGCTAGACTATAGAGTAAATTAAAGAAACTAAAATAAAACAAGACTAAAAAGGTAGATTTGAGCCAGGTTATTGAAAGTCTTCAATGCCAAATTAAAGTTATTTTTTTTCTTAAATTTTATTTCGATTTTTTTTTTCAATCTGATAGGCATTCTGGAGCCACATGCAGTTTTAAGCCAGGTGAGTGACGTGATCAGACATTTATATTAAGATTTTTGAGGCAAAATTATGAAGCTTGAACTGGAAAGTGGAGATATTGGAGGCTGGAAGACCTATAGGTTAAGATCATCCAGGAAGAAGAGAGGCAGATCTGAACTAGGGGAATAGCAATGTGAGTGGAAAGGAGAAGATGGATACCAAAGATACTCTGTCCTAGCTAATAGAATGTGGAGCGTAAGGGAAGATGACTGTAGTTTCAAACCTGAATGACTGATATTTTAGACTCCATAAAGTCAAAGACTATCTTTCACTTTTAACCTTTATATCTCTAGTGCCTAACACTGGGCCCAGTATATAGTAAATGTTTATTAAATGTTAATCGAATTCAAATAGGAGAATTCTTTTACATATCAGTACCTCTAGATCAGACCTGAGATTTTATTTGTATAGAACATTACATCAATGCAAATTGCCACTTTATAGTATTAATTAATTGCCCAGGGCAGTGGTTTGCACATTTTTTTGACCATGAACTTGTATGAGTAGTAATATTTTAGTATAGTTCCAAAATGTGTATGTTTATTTGCTTTTTTTCCCAAACATTTATTAATATTCATTTTTAACATGGTTACATGATTCATGCCTCTCCTTTCCCCTTCGCCCCCCCCACCCCCCGCACTCCCCTCACCCATGGCCGATGCACATTTCCACTAGTTTTGTCATGTGTCCTTGATCAAGACCAATTTCCAAATTGTTGGTAGTTGCATTGGTGTGGTAGTTTCGAGTCCACACCCTCAATCATGTCCACCCCGACCCATGCGTTCAAGCAGTTGTTTTTCTTGTTTCCTCTCCTGCAGTCCTTCCTCTGAATGTGGGTAGCGTTCTTTACCATAAATCCCTCAGAATTGTCCTGGGTCATTGTATTGCTGCTGGTACAGAGGTCCATTACATTCAATTTTACCATAGTATATCAGTCTCTGTGTACAGTGTTCTTCTGGCTCTGCTCCTTTCGCTCTGCATCTGTTCCTGGAGGTCTCTCCAGTTTGCCTGGAACTCCTCCAGTTTATTATTCCTTTTAGCACAATAGTATTCCATCACCCGCATATACCACAGTTTGTTCAGCCATTCCCCAAATGAAGGACATACCCTCCTTTTCCAATTTGTTGCCACCACAAAAAGTGCAGCTATAAATATTTTCGTACAAGTCTATTTATCTATGATCTCTTTGGGGTACAAACCCAGCAATGGTATGGCTGGATCAAAGGGCAGGCATTCTTTTATAGCCCTTTGAGCATGATTCCAAATTGCCAGCCAGAATGTTTATTTGCTTTTAAACTTAAAACAAAAGACATTTTAAAAGATTAAGATTACTATCTTCCATCTTTCTGACTTCAAATGTCTGCCAATGGTATCTTCAGCCTTCCTCTGTCATCTAGTTATATGCCTCTGAGGCAGCTAGATGGTGTAATGGATAGGACACTGGACCTGGAATCAAGAAGATCTAAGTTCACATATGTCCTCAAAGATGTAATAGCTCTATGAGTTCGGGCAAATCATTTAACCTGTTTGCTACCTCAGTTTCTTCATCTGTAAAATAGGGGTAACAATAGCACCTACCTTCCAGTATTTTTGTAAGGATCAAATGAGATAACAATTGTAAAACATTTAGCACAATGCCCAGCTCTTAGGAAGGACTTTATAAATGATATAAATGAGTTATCATTATCATCATCACCATCATTATTTTCACAATCTTGACATTATCCTATATTTCTCACCCCACTTATCCAATCATTTGCTAGATCCTGCCATTTCCATATTCATGACATTTCTAGAATGTGACTTCTCCACATATGCAATTATCACTTTACTTTCAGGTACCTACCACCTCTTGATTACATTATTCCTTCCACTTCCCTAATTGGTCTCCCAGCCCCAAGTTTCTTGCCCTTCTAGTCCATTCCACACATTGATCCCAAAGTAATTTTTACTAATTGCAGCTCTAACCGTGTGATTCCTCTACTTAGCCAACTTTTGTGTCTTCTTATCTCAATAACAACTTGAGATAAACTTTTCTATTGTTTAACTTTTAAAGTCCTACACAACATGGTCCCAATCTATCTTTCTTGCCTCACTGGACGTTACTTTAATTCTCTTGTATTCTGATTCAGTTAGACTGGTTTTCTCTCTGTTCCTCATTCATGCTACTCCATTTCCTGTTCTTGCACTGGCTATTTCCCATACCTGGAATGTAATCTCTTTTTCCACGTTATAGAATCCCTCTCTTTCTTTTTTTTTTTTACTTTTAAAATTTTTTAAAGTATTTTCCCATGTGTATATGATTCATTTTCTTTCCCTCCCCTCTCCCAGAGCCAACAAGCAATTCTATAGGCTGTACAAATGTTATCACTTGATACCTGTTTCCATATTATTAATTTTTACTATAGAACGATCTTTTAAAGCCTAAATCAAGTGGTGTCATATGTTTTGCTTTCACATTTTTACTCCCATAGTTCTTTCTCTCAATGTGGTTAGCATTCTTTCTCATAAGTCCTTCAGGAGTGTTTTGGCTTGTTGCATTGCTACTAGGTGCCAAGTCCATTACATTAGATTGTTCCAATGTTTTACTTTCTGTGTACAACGTTCTCCTGGTTCTACTCTTTTCACTCTGCATCAGTTCATTGAGGTTCTTCCAGTTCATACAGAAATCCTCCAGATTATCATTCCTTACAGCACAATAGTATTCCATCACTATCATATACCACAATTTGTTCAGCCATTCCCTAATCAAGGGACAACCCTTCATTTTCCAGTTTTTTGCCACCACAAAGAGTGTACCTATGAATATTTTTGTACAAGTATTTTTCCTTATTATCTCTTTAGGGTACAAACCTAGTAGTGGTATTGCTAGATACCCTAGATAACCTAGGGTATGCTAGAATCCCTCTCTTTCTGTAAGATGCAGCTCAGGCACTATTTTCTTTTTGAATTTTTAAAAACCCAATTTTATTTTCAGTTTGAATTCTCTCCCCCTTCTTGCTTCCTTATCCATTCTTTGAGAAGGCATGAAAAACAAAACCCATTACAGATTGTCATGCAAAACAAATGCCCATATCAGTCATGTCCATATAAAAGAGAAAGATAGAGAAGAAAATAGGTCTTAATATGCATTCTGAGTCCATCACCTCTCTAACTGGACATAGGATATTTTGCCATGAGTATTTTGGAATTTTTTGGGTCACTGTGTAAGTCTTTCAGAGTTGATTATTTCTTTAATAATGCTGTTATTTATAAATTGTTCTCCTGATTCTGCTCATTTCACTTTGCATTTTTTCATATAAGTCTTCTGAGGTTTTTCTGAAACTCATTATTTCTTTTTTTCTTTTTTTTTTTTTTTAAATTTTAAACCCTTAACTTCTGTGTATTGACTTATAGGTGGAAGATTGGTAAGGGTAGGCAATGGGGGTCAAGTGACTTTCCCAGGGTCACACAGCTGGGAAGTGTCTGAGGCCGGATTTGAACCTAGGACCTCCTGTCTCTAGGCCTGGCTCTCAATCCACTGAGCTACCCAGCTGCCCCCTGAAACTCATTATTTCTTACAGAGTAATAGTATTCCTTTGAGAGCATGCTCTCAGTTTCCAATTCTTTGTCAGGTATCATTTGCATGAATCCTTTCCTCATCTCTCCAACTGCTAGTGTACTCTCTCCAAAACTATATATTTAACTACTTTTGATGTATATTCCATTTATAGTTGTGTTTTATGTATTTTTGTATTTGCTTGTTGTTTTCCCCAATTTAAGAGCAGGGATTGCTTCATTCTTGTTCACTGATTGATTGAAAGATGAAGCAATATTCAATCCTAGACTGAATTAGGAAGCCACCAGTGTTTACTGAAAAGAGGAATGACATATTCAAACCCCTGCTTTAAGAAAATCACTTTGTGTGTTAGTTGAATAGAGGGTAGATTGGGGGGGGGGGAGACAAGTCAGGGAGCACAATTGGACTATTACAATAGTTCAGTGAAAGGTAATTAAGACCTGGTCTGAGAGAGTGGCTGTGTGAGTAAAAAAAAGTGGATAGAATGAGAGATGCTATAGAATTAGAAATGACAAAATTTGGCAGTTGAACTAGAAGGATAATAGCATCCTCAACAAAAATAGAGGTCAGAAGGAGAAAGATAATATGATAAAATCTGCAAAACATATTACTATTTATCCATGTTTGTTCAACTTTTTTAAAGCTCTTACTTATATCTCAGAATCAGTTTGAGTGCCAAGGGCCAGGCAATCAGGATTAAGTGACTTGACCAGAGTCACACAGCTAACAAGTATCTGAGGTCAGATTTAACCTCCTATCTCCACTGTGCTGCCTAGTTGCCCCTTTGTTCATCTTTTTGATTCACTTTTTTCCACCCAAAATAAAAATCACAGAAGTAGGTCTATATTCACCTCCATTGGGCAAGAATTCTAATATCCCCTGATCTGATATTGACATATTGACTTTTCACCTCTCCTTCTGCCTTCCTGTACAAAACCCACACTATGACCCCAACACCCTTGATCCCTTGGTTCTCTCCCAAACTTTCTCATCTGCACTAGCTACTCTTTCTTCTCTATCCACCTTGACCCCTTGGTGAACATTTCAACTCTATACTGTCTTCCTCTCTTGAATCCTTACTTTCCTTATCATATCAGCAATTATACCCAGTTAAGCCCAAGTCTTTGTATCACTCCCACCATTTTTTGCCTTTGATCCTACCCACAAGTGCTGCTGAACAAAAGAGAACTTAGCACATAGTAGGCATTTAAACATCTATTGATTGACTGATTTCTACTGGTTATATCACACGCCACTTTGTTTTGTAAATATGAATTACTATTATTGAAACAAATTCTAGATTATCATGGCTAATAGAAGCCACAAAGTCAAATATAGTTATCCCTTCCAAATCAAGGAGTTAGGGACTCATAATCTGCATAAAATGTTCTGACTTTCTCTTTGAGAATTTTCTCTTTTTCTTCCATGGGATGTTTACAGTTCCTTATATGCATTTATAAGTTACTAAACTTTTTAAGATATCTCTACATTTCTAACCTTTATGTGTCATCTGTTGGTTTTTGTGTCCTTTTTGGAAACTTTAACTTTTTACTTATTTTAACTTTTAAAAAATTGTATATATTTATGGTAGTAAAAGATAAAATATGTTGATATCATACAATACATATATTTTAGGCATTTCTGAACTTCTAAACTTTTTCTGTATTGTCTACTAGCTTTCGTGTGTCATCTTCCAAAAAAATCCCCCAAAATTCCTATTTAATTTCTTATGCCAGCCTGAAGTATAGCAAACCTGAAATGTGGAAAGGGTATCTGTAACTAACTTGACAAGACTGCAACCCAACTTTTTATAATTTTTAAGATTTGCACTTTTTCCAAGACACTGAGCTATTATAAATAATAGAAAAATGTAATTTTAGCTAGCACATTCAACCTTTTTTTTTAAACCAAAGCAGAAATAACAAATATTTATTAGGAACTCATAAGGAACTCTGCTAGGCATTAGAGATGCAAAGGCAGAAACGAAATAGTCCCACCCTCATGAAACTTGGATTCTATTAGGAAAACAATATGTATACATAGAAGTATATGCAAAATAAATACAAGGTAATTTTAGTGTAGAAGGAGACTTAAGCAGTTGGTGGGAATAGACCTCATGTAGCATTTGAGCAAAGCTAAGGATTCCAGGAGGTAGAGTTAAGGAGGGAGTGCATTTCAGATGGGAAGGATGAGTAATGCAAAGGCATGGAGACCAGAACACCACTGATAAATGGCAAGCCAGGAATTCAGTCTCTGGCTTATGATTCTCCCTCAGGTTCTTTTTTCCACTGCACCAAGCTGCCTCTTGTTTTGAAAGAGAATTGTTCTTGGAAGATTTGCCATTTGAACATACCATCTTTCAGTTTACCTCAGCAACATTTATTAAGAACCTACTTTGTGCAGGTTAATTTATGTCAGAAATAGGTGTCCCAGTAGACATACATATTTCTTAATTACTGTTATGTATGATGAATAGCATTTTATTTAAGTAATATTTTTTAATTTCTTGTCATAGTTTGTGTGCTATTGATATAAATTTTAATTTTCTAATTAGAGAAGTCGAAGAAGTAGGAGTTGAAGGGGACAGGGCAATTTCAATTCATATCCATGGAGTGATTATACTAGTCTGAACCAGCAGGGTGCTAATTGTGTTATTTCTGTCCAGCTAGTCAGACTGAAAGGTTGAGTCAAGGAAAGAATCTTGACATAGAAACTGATCAAAGTTTGAGTTCTGGGGAATTTTTTTTGACAAGGATCCTTGAACTCCTATTGCTACCCCTGCCCCCTAGGTGAGTTCCAAACACACTGGGGTACATCACAGAAGTGTCTGCTTCTTATGGAAGTTAGCAGTCTTCCATCAAGTGGCTTAACATTCATGTAGGCTGTGTACTGGTGGGAGATTCAGTTAGAGCTTTGTCATTAGGAATTTTTCTCCAACTTTAAACAAGTGTGAAGGACCCACATTGTCCATGAGGAAGTGGTATAGTGGCCTAACAATATATAGATTTTCAGTATCTGGCAGCATGCATCAGCAAAATTTATAGTCTCAATCAGTCAGATTTTAGCATTACAAAGTATAGAAAGGCATTAGAGAGTATTCTACTCTTTGGCAAACATCATTGAACTATTGAATGAGGTCTTTCAAATGCAGCCATGCTTCTGCATTTCAAACAAACTGAGCAAAGTATAAAGCTATGTCATTCCGATTACAAAAGTATAGCCTTTGAGGGGAATGAGGTGGCTTAGTAGATAGAAAGCCAGGCTTAGAGATAGTTGGTCTTGGATTCAAATCTGGTCTCAGACACTTCCTACATATGTGACCCAGGTCAAGTCACTTAACCCCCATTGCCTAGTTCTTACTGCTTTTCCGCCTTGAAACTGATACACAGTATTGATTCTAAGAAGGAAGGTTGGGGTCATTGTGGGGGGAAAAGAGTATAGCTTCTCACTTAAGCCAGGGTAGGTGTTACATTAGGCAGCATTTGTTGAGGGGTGGAAGGGTTTTATCTAGGTCAGATGGAGGTTGCAGGAACAAGAAAGGAGCAGTTCCAAGAAGTAGCAAGGGCAGAGGCTCATAAATGATGATATGCTTAGTCATGAAATATCCTTAGCCACAGAGGCCTGTAATGACCAGATTTTCTAGAATATTACCAGTAACCTCTTTAGAATAAGACTATTGGAGTTTGAATGGATTAGAGATTACCTAGTAAAAGACTCTTCATTTTATGGATGAAACAGCCTAGGCCTGAAGAGTTAAAGTGATTTGTCCAAGTGGCAAAACTAGAAATCCCACTCAGGCCTTCTTAACTCAAATCCAGTGTTTTTTCTCCTCTATCATGCCATCTCTAGATTAGGAGTTCTTAAGCAAAGAGTGCCTCCTCAACTCCCTCAGAGAGAATTGTTCTTGGAAGATTTGTCAGTTAAACAGATCATCTTTCAGTTTAACTCAGGAAACATTTATTAAGGTCCTATTTTTTGCAAATTAATATCACTTAAGTAAGAAACAAGTTTTCTTTAGGGGAAAACTATCTAAAGAAACAGTTCTATATTAGTGTTTATTTTAAAATTACTTTAGCATACAGTTGTCCCTCACCATATCACAGTTCACTTATCATGGCTTCACTGTATCGTGAGTTTTAAATGTATATATATATATTTGCATATATATTTGCATATATATAACTTCTGTATTGCAGAGTTTTTGCTATATCACAGGATTTTGTGGATGAATACCATACTGTACACAGTGGAAATGCAGTATGCCACTACTGGTTGCACAAGTTTGCCAACTTGAGATTGTACATGGCACACTATTGGCTAAGCACTGTGTTCTGTATCTGGGTGCTGATTGAATGCTCAGTGACTATAGCATTGGTCTGTTCGCTCTCTTGCTACTTTGTGGATTTTCACCTATCATGGGGGTCTCTGGAACATAATTCCTGTGATAGGTGAGGGATCATTGCACATTTAGACTTGGAAAGGCTCTCAATGACCTAGTCCACCCTTTCCCTCTTAGAAATGAGGAAACTGATTAACTGTGAATAGCCTGGCTATTCTTAGCAATACAATGATCCAAGGCAGTTCCAAAGGTCTCATTATGAAAATGCTCTCTACTTCCAGAGAAACAACTGGCGGAATCTGAATGCAGATCAAAATATAATATTTTTCACTTTATTCTCTTCATAGTTTTTCTTTCTTTTTTTAAATTCTTATTTATTTATTTATTTATTTATTTAGAATATTTTTCCATGGTTCCATGATTCATGATTTTCCCCACCCCTCTTCCGGAGATGACAAGCATATTATTCATATTTTCAGTAGAGTGATCTTTTAACACCAAAACTCCAGTCACATCCCCATCAAGCCATGTGATTGATCATATGTTTTTCTTCAGCATTTAATTTAAAGCTCTTTGGGCATAATTCCAAATTGCCCTCCAGAATGGTTGGAACAATTCACAACTCCACTATCAGTGTATTAGTGTCCCAATTTTGCCACATCCCCTCCAACATTTAGCACTTTCCTTTGCTGCCATATTGACCAGTCGGGAAGGTGTGAGGTGGTACCTAAAAGTTGTTTTTATTTGCATTTCTCTAATCAAGAGGGATTTAGAACACTTTTTTCATGTACTTATTGATAGTTTTGATTTTTTCATATGAAAACTACCTCTTCATGTCCCTTGACCATGTGTTGATTGGGGAATGGCTTGATTTTTTTGTAAATTTGACTTAGTTCCTTATATATTTGGGAAATTAAGCCTTTGTCAGAGAGTTTTGTTATAAAAAAATTTTTCCCAGTTTGTTGCTTTCCTTCTAATTTTGGTCGCATTGGTTTTGTTTGTATAAAACCTTTTTAATTTGATATAATCAAAATCATTCATCTTACATTTCATTTTGTAATGTTCTCTGTCCCTTACTTGGTCTCAGATTCCTTCCTTTCTCACAGATCTGACAGGTATATTATTCTATGTTCACCTAATTTATTTATGATTTCACTCTTTATATTTATGTCATTTACCCATTTTGAATTTTTCTTGGTATAGGGTGTGAGAGGTTGATCTAAATCTGATTTTTCCTATTCTGTTTTCCAATTTTCCCAGCAGTTTTTGTCAAAGAGTGAGTTCTTATCCCAAAAGCTGGGATCTTTGGGCTTATTGAACACTATCTTGTTGAGGTAATTTATCCCTAGTCTATTCCATTGTTACCCCTCTGTCTCAATGCTTTATAGTACAGTTTAAGATTTGGTACTGCTAGGCCTCTATCCTTCACATTTTTTTTCATTATTTCCCTTAATATTCTTGATCTTTTGTTCTTCCAGATGAACTTTGGTATAATTTTTTCTAATTCTATAAAAAAAGTTTCTTGGTAGTTTGATAGGTATGGCATTATAGGATTGTCATTTTTTTCCAATTATCTAGATCTAGTTTTGTGTGAAAAGTATTTTGTAGTTGTGTTCATATAATTCCTGTGTTTGTCTTGGCAGATAGATTCCTAAATATTTTATATTGTTTAGAGTGATTTTAAATGGAACTTCTCTTTCTAACTCTTGATGCTGAGTTTTGTTGGAAATATATAGAAATGCTGATGATTTATGTGGGTTTATTTTGTATCCTGCAACTTTGCTAAAGTTGTTAATTATTTCCACTAGCCTTTTAGTCGATTTTCTAGGATTCTTTAAGTATATCATCATATCATCTGCAAAGAGTGATAGTTTACTCTCCTCACTGCCTACTCTAATCCCTTCAATATCTTTTTGTTCTTTAATTGCTACCGCTAGCATTTCTGGTAAAATATTAAATAATAGAGGTGATAATGGGCATCCTTGCTTCATTCCTGATCTTATTGGGAAGGCTTCTAACTTGTCCCCATTATAGATGATATTTGCTTCTTCATAGTTTTTAAAAAATATGAGTCTTCTTACACAATGTGACCAATGTGGAAAATGTGTCATATATTTTGCATGTTGTACTTCCACAAGTATAACCTACATTAAGTTTCTGACTGTCTTAGGAGGTGTAAGAGGGGAAACTAGATATTTAAGGTATGGTCATCAGGAATCTGATTAGCTCGATTCCAAATTTAAAATAGACCCAAGTCAGGATGGCTTTTATGGAAGTTTATTTACAATTAGGAAGGTTGAAGGTAGGGAAATAGAGAGAGAGAGACTCTGGCCGGGACCATAGGTCCAGACCGGATGAGAATTTAGAGGCCCCAGCAGAGGAGCACAGAGGTTAATTAAACAAGGCTACTAGCCACAAGGCCTTTTACAATTAGAGAGGCAAGAGAGGCCTCCTTGAGGGTGGAGCTGCCAGAAACGCCAAGGGAGGAGAAAGGAAGTCAGCCTAACTTACCCATGTGACAATTCAGAGGAAGCAGTCTGAGGTCTCACCAGAGATCCTTCTACACCAAGTTCAAAGTGCCAACTGTCTCCACAGGAAGTTACCATCATATTTAAAAGATAAGCATCTTTTGTCACTTCCTGCATCCACCTCCAATTTCAAGTGGACAAATGGCAGCCTCAACACTGTTTTGGACTGCCCAAAGGGCAGTTCCTTGTTCTTGATTTGTTACTTGTTGTCATGTGTGGGTAACTAATCTCCCCTCCCCACTAAGTTGGGCAGGGTGACATTATTTCTGATGGCTAGAGTCTAACAATGAATGAAGATGAGCTAATTCCATTTACACAGAGGAGAAGGAGGGAAGGAGAGAATTTGGAACTCAGAATTTTAGAAAATGAATGCTAAAAATTGTTTTTACATGTAATTAGGAAAAAAACTAAATATTATATTACAATAAATAAGTGAAATTAAAGAGAACAAAAAAGAAAATAGGAAATTGAGGACCAGGGAAGGAGAAAACACAGTCCCAGAGTTAGGCAGTAGCAGAGCCAGGACCCAAACCTCCAGCTCCTGACTTTCTGCCAGCCGAGGGTTCTTTCCATTGCATTCGGCTGCCAGAGGTATGCTAGCTTTGAAATTTCATGGAATCCTAAAATGGTATAGCCCAGAGGTATAAGAAAGTTGGGTTGCAGTGGAATCAAGAGGCAGGAGAAGTGCCAGGCTGTTCTGTACCACCAGTGTTCATTTTCTAAAATTCCAAATTCCCACTGCCATAATAGCATACGAGTACCACATGTAGAGAAAGAAAAGCCCTAGAGATCATCTCACCCTGAACCTACATTAAATGATAGAGAAACCTGAGTGGTTAAAGAACTTCTCCAGTGTCACTCAGGCAAGAGAAGTGGCCTAATCAGCACATTGGTATCTTCTGACTGAAAATCCAGGGCTCTGTGCATGCACTCTACAGAAGGCAGTGACTGACTCTGCTGGCATTTCCAGAAGGGCACATAGAGCCACTGCTCTCGTGTACATGGTTCAGTGGAGACAATGATTTTAGCTATTATTTGGTAGTAACAATAGAGAAAAAGGGTGAAAATAGCTTTGTGAAGAGCTTGTTTGGGGATGGATTTAGAGGGGTAACTTGCAGGGCAGCTAGATCAGGAGGGTGTCAGTGCCCACAGTTCTGTTCTTGGGTCATCATGTAAAGGGAATGTCCACATATATGTTGTCGCTGAACCTACAAACACAACTTACACAGGAGCAAATGACAATGAAGCTGTAACATCAGGTCCAGGTAATTATTGCCTGACTTTATTATACCAGTTGAGGTTTCCCCCACTTCCTGTCTCTAAAACAGAGTAGTGGCTCCAACATTCTAAATTTAGGATAACAAAAGTCATTAGAAATCATGTAAGCATTCAAAAAAAAAGGAAGAAAGAAAAAGATAATGACTTGGAAATCTCTTCCATAGTAATAATCTCTACCTAATGTTAATTTATATACAAAGGAATTCTCATCTTCATAAAGCTTTCCCTAACTACTCTACACCAGTAGTATCGAATTCAAATAGGAAAGAGGGCCACTAAACTGTATGTAAGAATTCCTATAGACTGCACATTAATTTTGAAAACTACATGTTTATTTTTTTAACAAATAGTTTATATTTTTTCCAAAAAGAAAAAAAGAAATTATTTGAGTCACTTATCATTTTTTCAGATAAAAAGTTTGATGTCTATTCTTTCTCAGAGAGGGTAGAAGCTGTTTTAAGTCCCTGACACCAGGACATGTTTTCATCTACACGTGGTTTTGTGTTGGAGCTATTTGAATAAATACCTCTAATATGTTAAATTCCAGGTTCATGAAGTAAACAACTCCTTAATGAAAGCCAAAAGAACAAAAAAGAAAACTGCTGATGCTTCTGATATAAACTTTACTATTATTATTGCTAATGGTAATAATAAAAAGAAATAGCTTGTGTTTGTATTCTGCTGAACAGCTACACATTTTTTGGGTGTTCTTTCTATAAAATCAGCCCTGAGAGGTTCAAACCCGGCCTCAGCCACTTCCCAGCTGTGTGACCCTGGGCAAGTCACTTGACCCCCATTGCCCACCCTTACCAATCTTCCACCTATGAGACAATACACCAAAGTACAAGGGTTTAAAAAAACAAACAAACAAAAAAATCAGCCCTGAGATGATAAGACCTAAGCTGTGTTGTACACATTTTTATTAAAATTTAGTCTGAAGTTGTATACACACCAACTTCCATTGCCTGGTGTGTGGCTGTGGGCAAATCATTTCCCCTTCTTACACCTACTTCTCCAGCTGTAAAATGAGAAGGTTGGACTGAACTTTCTCCAAGACTGATTCCTATAGCTCTAACATTTCCCAACTGTGTGTGATTTTTCTTCGTATGGGATAAAGAATCAGGTAGTAGAGAGAACAATGAAATTGGAATCAGAAGGCTGGATTTCAAGTAGCAACTCTAGCACTGGTGTAAATTTTTTTTAACCCTTACCTTCTGTCTTAGAATCAATACTGTGTATTGGTTCCAAGGCATAAGAGTGGTAAGGGCTAGGCAATGAGAGTAAAGTGGCTTGCTTGAGATCACATTGCTAGGAAGTGTCTGAGGCCAGATTTGAACCCAGGATCTTCCTTCTCTAGGCCTAGCTCTTAATCTACTGAGCCACTTAGCAGCGCCCCTATGTGTAACTTTAGACAAGTCCCCTCAACTTTAGCTTCAATACCTCATCCTTAAAATGAGGATGTAAATAATATCTGGTTTTTAGATAGTACTTTACATACATTATCTCATTTGACTCTCACAATCCCTCTGAGAGTTATCCAGAGGATATCAGATCATAATCAGAATTGGGATCTGGAAGGTTCTTTTAAACCTCTTCTTCACTTTATAGAAGTGGAACCAAGACCCAGAAAAGTTATGTGATTTGCCCAAGGCAGTGGAAATCACATTGGACTTGGAATAACAAGATCTGAGTTTAAATCATAGGTCTGCCACTGACTTAATTTAGGGAGTCACTGAACTTCCCTAGGCTTGAGTTTCCTCATCTGTAAGGTGAAGAGATTGGAGTAAGTGACCTCAGTCCCCTAGATCCTTTGGTTTAATATAAGTAGTAAGTAGAATAGCCAAGATTTGAAGGGAAGCATTTGATTACAAATCCAGCATGCTTTCCATTGTACCCTACACTGCCATTGGAGATAGTATCTCCTTTTGACAGAAAACAAAACAAAACAACAACAACAACAACAAAAAACTGAGGTCCAAACAGTAAATTACCAGTGGTTACCCAGCTAGCCAGTGTTAGAGGTATAATTTGAACCCAAGACTACCTGACTCTTTTAGTACAATACTATGTCAAACTGCTTTTTAATTCATACTACCTATCTCTCAAGACTACTGTGGTAAATGCATTTTGTAAATCTTAAAATTCTGTTGAAACATGAATTATTATTCCTTTCTCTTACTGTACAAAAATGTAATGCTGTTGTCTATTACTTGGTATGACCTTTCTGGGTTGCAGTGGGTTATGGTAACCCAGCCCTGCCACTCTTCCTTATCCTAAGCTCTAATAGTCTCTATGTAATTCTTGTTCATGCTTCCAGCCTGTGGGAATCAACTTAGTTAGTGTCCATTCCAGTCCTAATGACCAGATGTTATGGGCAATTGACAACAAGTGGAATGTCTATGTCCGCCTTGGAATCACTGAGGAGATGCCTGTAGGAACCGACTGGGAACATGTGCCAGGTACCATAAAACAAAATGTTCTTTTCACCCTGTTCCAATGCCTTCTTTCTTCCCTTGCCCTCCCCACCTTCCCTTAGCTCCTCCCATGCCCACTGTGACCTCATCATCCTGACCACCACTGCCTTGTGAACTTATAACACTGCAGACCTTTCTATGTTTTTGGTGCCCAGGCTACTAGGCAGCACACAGCAGTGCCTGATACACAAGATTTCCCCTGGAGGATACACACACACACATGCAGCACACAATGAAAGCCCCACTTGAGCTCTAGGTACCTCAGAGCTTCCCAAAGAAAGAAGCCTCACATAACTCTCCGCTGTTCCTCCAAGCTGTGTAATGGCAGCTAGTGCCCTGGCCCATAGTACAGGCCTGGGAATCTGGACCTTATGCCTGCTGGCAGCCCCTGAGTGAAAGCAAAGTGGAGAGTATTCTCAGGGCCATTGGTGAGAGCTGCTATTGTCCTGTTGACAGGATTTAGCTGCCCTGCCTGTGGTTAACAGCCAGATTTTCTGGATCACCTGCCAGGTTATTTTTAACACATTATTAACATTTGTAATACAAGTCCCTGTGTTCTGAACCTATTGCTACTATACTTCCTCCTCTCCCCACCCCTTGTTCCTTATAATCTACTTCTGAGTCAAGTGACAACTATCTGGAGAAAGACCTTTTCAATTGTCAGAGTATGTCACATCTAATCAGAACTCAATTTGTTTCATTTTAGCAATCATATAGTTATATCATATCTCTTTACTTTTGACCCATTTGAAAAACAGTTATTTCTGGTCTTGCTTGAGTGCTGAAAAAATTATGACCTCCCCAAATACCCAGAAAATGCAGCAGTACTGATTGTGGACTTTCCTGAGTAGCTGGGGATATAAAAGCATCAGAGTTTTTTATTCTGTTGTTATTTTAATTAGTTCAGACAGCAATCATAGGTAATGGAAGTATCATAGAATCTAGAGGTAGAAAGAACACTGCACATCATCTAGTTCATCTCTTTCATTTTACAGATGAGGAAACTGAGGTCTAGAAAGGTAAAGGAAATTATCCAATTTCACACAGATAATAGATAAGCTAGGATTTGAACTCTGGCTTTTAAAATTTTTTGTAACAGCCAAGAAGAGGTAACAAAGGATTTTTAACAATATTTAATTTACTTAATGATTCAGGCTTATAGATTGAGACCTGGAAGGGATTGTAGAGGCCATCTAGTTCAACATTCTTATTTTGCAGATGAGGAAACTGAGGGCCCAGAGAAGTTAACATGCACATGGTCACACAGGTTGGAATTGTCAGGAACCCAGGGCCTTTGACTTCAATCCAGCAATTTTCCCATCGTATAGCAGTGCCTCTCAATTATTATAAGCACCTATTGTTCCCCTTGCTGATTTGGGTAAGGTTTGGAGGGCTTTTTATTTCCACATTGATATACTTTTTTGCATTTTTGTATTTGTTTTTTATAATTTTTCTGTACTTGCCCTCACTGTTAGCTAAATTTCTCCTAATAGTCAGTGTGCTTGCCTTTAGCAGCCCCACCCCCAACTTTCAATTGTCCACTTCTTGTCGTGGTCTAGGAAACCAAATAAGCAAGCTCTTTAGATCTCTGTCAAAGAAATGTCAGTAGGTTCTGAATGAGATCCTGGGGAGCTCTCCCACAAGTTATATATGTGAGATTTAGTTCAGGGATTTTATAAGCTATTTTAGTTGCAGAGGAGCCTTTTTCTCTTCTGTACTTCAGGGATTACTGTCTAGGGAGAGGCTTCTTCTGCTTCTTCAGGATAAAGATCGTGTCTTTTCCTTCTAATATAACTCATGTAGTTTCTAGCCTAGTTCTAGGCCCACAGTATGTCTTTAACAAGTATTTGATGAACCCCCTCATCTTTGTTCTTATTGTTTTAAATACCCTGAGTCAGACAACTTGACTTGTAGTCCTACATTTGTCATTAACTAGCAGTGTGACTGACCACATGAATTCTCTTTTTTAGGTCTTAGTTTATCTGTCAAATGAAGAAATTGGAATAGATGAACCCTAAAATCTCTCTAGTTCTAATATTTTATAATCTTTGATACTAAGGACCCTTATAAATTTGATATGCTATGGTTCTATGATTCAGTAAAAGACATGAAAAGAGGGAAGCAGTCTAGAAAACCAAAGACATCTTCCTGAATTTTGTGTCAAAGGCAAAAGTAATTCTTATGGTAGACAAAGAGCCCCTGCATTCCCAGGTAACATCTTAGGGCAAGGAGTTACCATATATCAAGGAATGTGTCTGCTTTAGGATTGCAGGCCTCCCATCTGGCTGTAAGTACAAGGACAGTTTGGGCACACTGTGCAAATGGTGATGTGGCCCGACGATATGGCATCACTGACAAGAATCCTGCAGGAGACTATTGGAAGAAAATTCCTGGGAATATGTCATGTTTGACAGGCAAGTCATTGTGTATTTTATAGCTTTGGGAAACTCCATTAAGAAAAAACAAACAAATACATTGGTAGGTCTTTTTTCCCTGGGTTATCAGAGCATGTATGAATGGGGACTAAAAACAGAACTGTGGGAAAAGCAGAAGAGTGAAACTCCCATTTATCTTATTCTTGGCAAAAAAAAAAAATCATTTGGATAACATGGGGTTGGGTCCCTCTTCCTTCCTTGAGTTGAGTTTATAAAGCTATCACCCTAACAACAGCCGATCATCAACATCTAGATGAGTTTTTGTGGTAGAAATAACTGGGTTTGTAGATTTTTAGAGTTGGGAAAACGTAGGGTTCAAGTTCTAGCTATATTTAAGCAAGCTATATTTAAGTTAAAGTATGGCCTCTAGGGTCCCCTCTGGCTCTGAATTCTGAAGTCCCTCTCCAAAGCTCAGTCAGTCTGTCTGTACAATAAATACCTACCCTGCTGGCTTCACAGGATTGTTGTGGAGATTGCATTTATACAGTCCTTTTAAGATTTTCCTACAACAGCCTTATGAGTTAGGTAGTGCAGGTATCATTGCTTGCATTTTACAGAGAGTAAACTAAGACTCAAGAGACATGAAGGGATTTGCTCAGGGTCAAACAACTAATAAGAGTCAGCCAGTCAGATTCAGTTCCCATGCTCTTTCTACTACTGAGTTGAGCCTTATAAATCAAATAAGGTAATGAGGATCAAGCGTTTAGTATTTAATGTTTTATAAATGTGACTTAATGTTAATATTGGACTCTAAAAATTAATGTTTGTTTGTTTGTTTTCAGTGACTCCTTTAGATGAACTATGGGCTATTGGCCCTTTAGGGTATCTTCTCCAGCGTCTTACAAAGACCTTCAACCATTCTCACATCTTGCAGAAAACGGGCAACACTTCAGTCTTACTTCATCCTGATGACTTTGAAGATGAATGGGAAGTCATCTGAAAGGACTCTTATGAAGGACTTCTCGGGAATTCCTTTAATTGGCACAATTGGTTTCAATCAGTTCCCTTTTGTCACATGCCCCATTGACATCTGACCGTCCATCCCAAATGAGTCCACATGTTTCAGTATTTCTTTGGGAGCCAACAACTGTGGCAAACTGAAATTAAACTCTTAATTGTAGCAGCTCATTCTGAACCGTTAACTCAGTTAATCTCATTAGTTGTGACAACAGCTACTTTTCAACCTCATGCACACTAACATCTATAAATATGTAATATCTTTATGAGAGAGGCTTCTGTGTGTTCAACATTGTCAGCAAATCTCATTGTTGCATAAAGTGAAATTATCTCAAGTTCCTGTGAAGCATCGAAAATTCTAGTTAGGATGAAATATAATGTATATGTACATTAGATAAAATTTCAAATCTTCAGCGCCTACAAGAGGCAGTAAATGTAGATAATGAAGAAGAGTTTTTTGGGCTTTGGTTTTTACCCCAAAATGATGGATTAGGACCAGCATGATCAGTTTCCTGTTATAAACATATAATGGCCCCAGGGCTAAACAGAGGAGGAAGTTAATGCTCTCTGACCATCACAATTTGTTCAGATAATGGCTTCAATTACACTCACAGGAGTTCATTCTTCTCCTCTCAGGCAGACACTCAGAGCTGTTGCAAAATTGATGATCTCAACTCCAGAAACTCCAGAGGGGGCAGTAGGTAGAGATTAAGTGCAGTAGGGATAGGATGGGAGAATGGACTCCCACAAAGGCCCAGGACGGTGGTCTTCCCTGACAGCACTAAGGACAAAGTAGCGGTCTTCTCTTTCCAATAATCTAGGGCAATTGAAATAAGAAGGCCCATAAATGAAAATGAGATACGTAAGTGTATGTAGAGATTTGAGATGTGTCCCACAAAGAGTTAGTGATGAGATGGGGAGGTGTTATCACTACCAGGAGTATAGCTATGTTAGCTAAATTTAGCCATGTCTTTTAAGTTATATTTAACACATGTTGCCTGTGGGCTGGATGAAAACAGGCAGCATCCACATTCAATTAATCATTGTCATTTGTTTGGTTTTGTTATAAGCCTCTCTAAGATACCTCATTCTTTACAAAATCAGAACCTAAAGATATAGAGTAGAACTTTTATGTTCAGAAATCGGAGTGAACTTTTCCCCTTCTACTTGAGGCTTCTCTTGGATTTGTGCTCCTTCTCAGGCTGCAAGGGAGCTGACTTTAAGAAGGGTGAGAGGGGGCTCAGCACCATGCAGTCAGCAGAGAGGAAAAGGGGCTTGTCTTCCTCATAGCTAGGCCCCTGCCTGGGCAGCACGCTGCTGCTCCCCATTCACATCAACCACATCAAGACTTCAGAATCAGCACAGTTCCGTCAAAATGGAGCAGTCCTTGAGCACAAATACTTGGGAACTGCTCTCTCGCATCAGCTCGTGCCAGCCAGACTTTAAAACGGGGGACTCAGTCAGCCTTGTGTCCCATGTACAGCCAGTGCATCTGTTCCCTGCCTCCCCCACCTTTGAAAGTTGCAGTAAGCAGCAGTTCCAACCAAGTGAGAGGCTCTTTGATGGTTTTGGTTTTCAGCCCAGCCTTCAGCTCAATACCTTGACACCTGCTTTATGTGAGTGTGTCAGTCATATGACAGTCATACTCTTGACTAGTGGAGATACAACCTGCAGGTATGTTGTGGAAGGACCAGTTAGGGAGGAAGGAGTATTACATTAATAGCTTAGGAAGAGTCTACACCAGAAGTGTCAAACACATGCCCAGACACTCCCCAGGACAACCAGGATCAGGTTTAAATGTAATTGGGAAAACGTATAGTGAAATAAATACAAATACAATAAAACCTAGATAATGTTAATTTGTGGATTTCTAAGTCAATACCCAGCCCACAAGGATCCATTTCTTTTGAGTTTAACACCACTGGTCTAAAAGATTCTTTAATGTGGACACTTTTATATAATACCTTGTATTATAGTGCCCCAGCCCAGGTGCAAGTTCTGTACTAATATACACTGTGCCTTGCTTGGTTCATAATGGATATGGAAGCCCTTAAGTCATGGAATTTTTAGTGCAATTCAAATTTGAGTCTGGTTAATAATTATTAAAGTCCTCTAGCTTCATTGCTTTGAATAGAATTTTTATTTGGGTTTTAACTTTGCTTGTGCTTTGAGAGTGCAATAAACTAGACTTTTTCAAAACTGTGTGTGTCACCTATTTCAGTTACATGATAAATATCCTCACAGGGTACTGCTCAGAGGGACTGATTTTCCTAAGCATCCTTGGGAATAGATTTCTAGACTTTTTCTCACTATGGAAGGAATACATTGACTCCAATGAGAATTTTTAAAACAGAGGAGCATGGAGATTCCCTTGGTCCAAGGGAATGAGAGTGTGGGCCCTGGATCTAGCTATATATCAGTGATGGCAAACCTTTTAGAGACTGAGTACCAGGTCCTGCCCCACCCTTACCCCACACAGGGGAGAAAGCACTCCCATTGGGCTGCTGGGCAGAGGGGTGGGTGAAGTGAGGAATGTCCTCAGTGAGTGTAGAGAGGGGGAGGGGAGTCTGCCGCCTGTGAGCCGCCCACCTTACCCACTATGTGCTCCCATTGGGCTGCTGGGCAGAGGGATGAGGGATGGGGGAAAAATGTCATCAGGCACAGTGAAGAGGGAGAGGGGAGCAGTTCTGCCCGAGTCCCTCTGCCTTTCTAGTGACGAACTCTGGGTGGAGGGGCAGTGTGCTCTATGTGCCATCTCTGGTACCTGTGCCATAGGACTGCCATCACTGAGCTATATTATCTTACCATGTGACCTCAAGTTTGGGCCTCAGCCTCCTTATCTGCAAATGAGGAGATTGCTGTATTCTGTCCCTTACTACTCTATTATTTTATGATTCTGAGGGTCCTCCTACTTCTAACATTCTTTATCCTATGGTCTTAAGGCCCTTCTGTTGTTCTATATTAAATGGCTTCTGAAGGGGAAAAAATATATTGGTTTGCTGAAGATACATATGTGGTATTAATGTGGAAATGAGAGTGTCAGAACTACAGTTTTTAACCTGGTGTTTTAACGTGCCAAGAGAATTTACACAGAGGGAAAAACACTGCATACATCATAAACTGACCTGGCTCTGATAGCATGCCAGGCAGATTCCCTGGAGGTCAGGTCTGTGCAATGTGGTAATAATAATAGCTGACATTTATATGTCAGAGGCAATGTGGTAGAGAGAGGGCACAGGATTTGGAATCAGGAGCCACAGCTTCAACATTTCCTGGCTTTGTTACTATGAATAAGTCCCTCCAACTCCCTAACCTTCAGTTTCCTCTTCTATAAAATGGGAGATTCTCTCTCTCTCTCTCTCTCTCTCTCTCTCTCTCTCTCTCTCTCTCTCTCTCTCTCTCTCTCTCTCTCTCTCCCCTCTCCCTCTCCCTCTCCCTCTTCTTCTCCCTCTCCCTCTCCCTCTTCTTCTCCCTCTCCTCTCTCTCTTCTTCTCCCTCTCCCTCTTCTTCTCCCTCTCCCTCTTTCTCTCCCTCTCTTTTTCTCTCTCCCTCTCCCTCTCTCTTTTTCTCAGGGTTATTGTCAAGAAAGCACTTTATAGAACTTTAAAATATCTAGGAGGCAGCTAGTTGACTCAGTGGATTGAGAGCCAGGCCTAGAGAAGGAGATCCTGGGTTCAAATGTGGCTTCAGACACTTCCTAGCCATGTGACCCTGGCCAAGTTATCTAACCCTGCATTGCTTAGCCCTTACTTGCTATTCTGCCTTGGAACAATACACAGTATTGATTTGAAGACAGAAGGTAAGAGTTTAAAAGAAAGAGAAAAAAAATTTAAGTATCATTTAAATGTGAGTTATATAGTAATTCATAATAGATTCACATAGATTGATTTAACTCACAACAAACTGCAAGTGTTATCCCCATCATACAGATGGGGAAACTAACTCAAGAAGGGAAGTCATTTGTCAGAAAGAGCAGAATCCAGGCTGACAGCCAGAAAGCAAATGTGCAGTGGCCCTCTGATATCATCCAACCTTGCTTCCAACTATGTTTTTATTGTTTTTGACTCTGAGTCATGGCAAGTTATTTACAACTAATGCCTTAGCTTCTTCACATGAAAGATGGGGTGTAATAAAATTCCTGTGCATTCTTCACAGGGAGTTTTGATTAAAGAAAGCAAAAACGAACTTGGCTAACTAAAAGTCCAAAAGCACTGTCTTGAGTGGGGTAGGACCAGTCAGAGTACTGTCTTCCTAATGGAGCTATTCAGAAGTTTAGATTTTTCCCTGCTGACTAGTCAGCCTGTCACTAAAATCATTTTTTCCCTCTTACTATTTGTCTCTTGCCATAGTGAGGAGAATGATTTTTCTAAAACATAGAATCTAGGGGGCAGCTGGGTGGCTCAGTGGATTGAGAGCCAGGCCTAGAGACTGGGAAGTCCTGGGTTCAAATCTGACCCCAGATACTTTCTAACTGTGTGACCCTGGGCAGGTCACTTAACCTTACCGCTCTTCTGCCTTAGAACCAATGCACAGGATTGATTTTTTTTTTTAACAGATTTGAACCTAGGATCTCCCATCTCTAGGCCTGGCTCTCAATCCACTGTGCCACCCACAGGA
The DNA here is from genome assembly GCF_016433145.1 of Gracilinanus agilis. Classification (NCBI taxonomy): domain Eukaryota; kingdom Metazoa; phylum Chordata; class Mammalia; order Didelphimorphia; family Didelphidae; genus Gracilinanus; species Gracilinanus agilis. The sequence goes on from NC_058131.1 coordinate 419,572,961, forward strand.
TTGATTCTATGATTCTAAGACAGAAGGTAAGGATTTAAAATGAATGAATATATAAATAAAACAGAATCTATTGATGGAAGTTACCTTAGATATAATGTAACTTAATTCTCTCATTTTATAGTTAAGGAAACTAAGACACAAGTGAAGTGAGCAGCTCAAAATAAGTAGCAGAATCAGGATTTGGACTGGGGTCCACTGCTTTTTTCCTACTATATCATGCTTTATCTTTGTTTTTTCCTTAAAACTCTCACCTTCTGTACACCTATTTACTGCCTTGTGTCCATCCTTATTTGAGTTTTCCCTAGCTTATCCTGACGTTGGCCCTGAATTCTATTTATGATTCCCTAAGCAATGAAGCAGTTGATAATCATGAGTGCCCAAGCATGGAAGAATCCAAGTGGGTTTGACTACCCTGGCCTTGGGGTTGGAAATGAATAAACCAGTTTAGCTGGAATGAAAAATTTATGGAAGGGTATAGTGTGAAATGAAGCTAGAAAGTTAGAAAAACCCTTAGCATGGAACGAAGCCTCCATAAATTTGGTTCTATTTTGTTCTAGAGGAAATAGCCACTTAGGGTTTTTGAGGAGAAGGCCTTTGGGACACTAATTGGAAGATTATTTTGGCAATTTTGTGAAGGGTGTATTTGAGAGGGGAGATCAATTAAGGTGCTTTTGAATTGGTTATTTTACTAGGAGAAAAGTGATAGGGTAACCTAAGGGTGGTAGCAGTGAGATTGGAAGGGAAGTGATAAATAAAAGATATTCTGGAGGTAGAGTCTATAGGGCTTGGAAGAGTAAAATATGACATGTTTTGAGCTTGGGTGACTACGAAGATACAGTTCCAGAAGACAATAAAAGATTGAAGATGGAGATAAGAGTATAAATAAGACAGGTTCCCAAAGGGTACAGGATGAGATGGGATGGGATGGGGTGAAGGGCACCAGGGAAGGGGTTAGCTTTGACAAGGAAATTGAAGCAAAGAAGGAAAGAATGGTTGAAGATATAGAGGGAATCTGAAGTGTAGAAGAGGAATGATAATAATCTGACAAAGCTTTGGAAAGGGTAGCTGGGTGACTCAGTGGATAGAGCACCAGGCCTATAAATGGGAGATCCTGGCTTCAAATCTGACCTGAGACACTTCCTAGCCACATGACTCTAGGCAGTCACTTAACCCCTATTGCCTAGGCCCTAAACCTTACAGCTCTTCTGCCTTGGGAGCCAATACTCAGTATCGATTTTAAGACAGAAAGTAAGGGGTTAAAAGAGAAAAGAAAAGAAAAGAAAAGAAAAGAAAAGAAAAGAAAAGAAAAGAATCCCTTGGAGACCATTCATGAGAGAGCTCACTATGGATAGGTTCAGTCCTCTCAGTAAAAACAGGCCAGGAACTGTGTGTGACCCTAGGCAAGCCACTTACCCCCCATTGTCTCACTCTCTTCTACTTGGGAATGAAGACTCAAAATCAATTCTAAGATGGAAGATAAGGGTTCAAAAAAGAAAAATAAGAAGCCTTGGAAGCCATTAATGAGGGAGCTCACAATGGATAGGTTCAGTCTTCTCAGTAAAAAGAGACCAGAAGAGCAGTATGGACCAGGAGTATTGGGAGCAATCAAGGGACCACAGGAGGTTGAGGAAAAGAAAAGGAGGAGATAGACGAATGAAACTGAGGAAGGACAGGAGACTGTGATCAGAGAGAGGGATTTCGAGGTTCAGCATCTTGAAGGTCGAACGATTTTGGGTGATGGTGAATTTGAAGGTCACCCCTGTCATTGGCCGGGATAGAATGAAGGTCAGAAGTCCTGGGAGTTGAGGAAGTTGATGAACAAAGAGGTCAAGATGTTAGATGCTGAAGTCACCAAGGATGATAATAGTGGTTGGAATAAGCCTAGTGCTAAAATCTTTGAGGAAGCAAAGACTATGGCCTTGAATTTGGTGGGCAATAGGAGCAAAGAGTTAATGTGATACCATTTGATACTTTGATCTTCGAAGGAGAGATTTAAGGTAGCAGAGAGAGGGTCTTGGCCTTGGAGTGCAAGGATCATTCCTTATTCCTTTAGGGGAGGCAAGAGCTCAGACAGCAAAGGGAAGAAGAGAGGCATGGGCAGCACTGTATTGGGATGATAAGTGATGTGGTGTCTTGAGGAGAAAGTCAGGTTTCTGAGAGCACGTGTGTTAACAATAATGAGAACTCGTTTCCATAGCACATGGAGGCTTAAGAAATGTCTTCCTTGTGGGACAGGTAATGAAAGTATTGTTATTGCCATTTTACAACTGAAGAAATGTTTAAAGGGGTGAACTCAATTGAATTCAACAAGCCTTGCTCCTACTACATGCAAGACACCATGATGGGGAGTAACAACAAAGACAAAAATGAAACTATCCCTGCCTTCAAGGAGCTTATATCTTGGGGCTTGGGGTTGGGATGCAGCATATAAAGAGATAAGGAATTACAAGATAATTTGAGAAGGGAAAGTACATTAATAGACAACTGGACAATATCAGGGAACCCTTGACCAATTTGAGCCTTCCATGAAATCACAGGCCATGGACCATTGTTGGAAGGGCACCTTCCATGGAGGCACACATGCACTCTTGCCATTTATATGGAACTCTCTGATTACTAAGGTAATCTCCAAGATGACTGGTGACTAAGAGTCAGGGAAAACAAGCCTTTTTCCTCTGGTCTACAAAAGTAAGGAATAAACCAATTTACCCCCTTTGTCTTCCTTTAATCTCTCTTGGATTTCAAGATGAGAGTGTAGAAAAGGTGGTGAAGGATATAACTTAAGGAGCAGAAAATGGAAACTTTCAGGAGAAGCAAATGGTAAGTAACTTGTGTTTGTCTTCTCTCCCTGTCTCTCTCTGTCTCCTCTCTGACTCTCTTTCTTCCCCCTCTCTTCTTCCCTCCTTTCCTCCATTTCTTGAATGCCTCCTTCTACCCTTTTGTTTTCTTCTCCAAACACAGGTCAAAGACTTCTGATGCTTAGGATGCATGTATTTGTTCAGCATTGAAGGTTCCTTCCTGGGCAATCAATCCTGAGTCGGAGAGCTCCTAAATTTTGGAATTTTTAAGGGTTTGAGACTATCAGTCTGCCTAAGCCTCTCCAAGGAAAAAGATGTCCTCAACAGCTTGGGATTTGAAGGAAGATTGTTCTACCCTGCAGCTGGAGGACTGAAGCCACAACATATCAGGGCAAGAGATCCAGCCCTTGCCAGCTTTACTCTTACCAGGAGTTGTTTTGGAAGGTCTAGGTCTCAGGTAAATAGAATTTGTTCAGCAGTTCCTGGAAGCATCTTTTCCTTCTTGGGGAAGGGTAAGTCTAATGAGCTACTTAGTTGCTTCATGTTTTTATATTTGTTTGTGGGCACCGATGAGTCTTGTACATCTCAGGCATTTTGTGTGTGTGTGTGTGTGTGTGTGTGTGTGTGTGTGTGTGTGTGTGTGTGTGTGTGTGTGATGGGTGAAACAACGGCTTTCCCATTCCTAATGGTCATGTTGTAAATTGGCTATCTATACAGGAGTGAGAACCTTGTTAACCAAATTTGGGGAAATCTTGGTACAAGTTATACTTATTTTGTTTTGGGGGTGATCCTTGATTAACCCTGCTTGAAGGCTAAGCCAAAGACAGAAACTGATCACTCTAGGGTCAGGCTGAAAAATTAAACTTAATTCATATGAACCCACAGTTATGGGGTATATAGCTCAATGGATAGAGCACCAGGCCTGGAATTAGAAGAAACTGAGTTCAAAACCAGACTCAGATGCTTTGTAGCTGTATGATCCTGGACAAGTCATTCTACCCCAATTGCCTAGCCCTTACTATTCTGCATTGGAATCCATACTTAGTACTGATTCTAAGACAGAAGATAAGAAAGAACAGGAGGAAGAGGGAGGGAGGGAAGAGGAGAGAGATGGAGAGAGAAGGAGAGAGGGAGGGAGGTGAGGAAAAGGGAAAGGGAGAGGAAAAAGAAGGAAGGAGAGGGAGGAAGGGAACCAGATTGTGGAGGTAGAATGAATGACTGACTCATCACACAGCTAGTAAATTTGAACTCTGACCTCCTGATCCAAGTTAGTACTCAACACCACACTGTACTCCATCTCTCATAAAACTAATAAAACACTTTACACACATTATGTCATTCGATCCTCACAACAACCCTAGGAGGTAGGTACAATTATCCACATTTTGCAAATAAGGAAACAGGGGTTAAAGGACTTGTCCAGGACCACACAGCTACTAGAGTGTTTGAAGCTGCATTTGCATTTAAACTCAAGTTTTAGGGATAACAGGTCCTATCCTGCTCCACCTGCCCTCAAAGATGGGTGGGGGATTGAGAGACAAAGGGTAGGAAAGGAGCCATCCAAAAGAGATGGATTGGCTGGTGGTGTTCCCATCTAAATCCATTGCCAGGATCCTGGAGGGGGCAGGCAAGAGTTGGATAGATCCAGAAGGCAGGTCTGCCTTGTCTCAGGAAAAGATGGGTGGTACTCTTGGGCTGACTGCCAGGCTGCATTCCTGCCAGGTTACAGGTGTGTGCAAAAGGCAGGATGTAGATGATGGAGCAATGTACACTTTGTACACCTTCCTGACTCAACTTGAAGTGGTAACTGAATCATCCTTGTCCTTCTTTGTACTGGGCCATCTAGTCTACAGCTGGCCTGGCTTGATCGTGTCTCTTGGGGCTGGGCTGTGCCCAAGGACCAGGGTGGGACGGGGCAGAGGCCTCCTGAGCCAAATGGGGAAGAAGCCACATTATCCCTGAGAACGTTGAGGGACACTCTCCCCGCCCTACTCCTGATCCTAAGAGAGTGAGGTCGCTCATTTGAGGCTTGACAAAACAAATCCTTGGATCCTGTTTTAGATGGCAACGAGGGGGAGAGGGTTTGGCTCAGGAGCCTTGGAGTAAAGTTGGGGCACCCCAAAAGTGGAAAACACCAGTTTTCCCCAAGTTCCTTGGGTTCCTGGGTCTCAGCCAACCTCTTGGACTCTTTCCTCTCCTCAGACTGACGTGGCAACCTTTCATCCTAGATAATTAGGTTTGGGCTTATAGCTGGAGTAAAGGGATGGAGAGCAAATGTGGAAGAAACGTGATTGTAAATTATTCCAGAGTTGTGGGTCCCAACGGAAAACAATCCACTTTATAATTAGCTTTCCCTGTCACTTTCTAGCAAGTGACCCTAAGCCACACAGGCACAGACTGCTTCTTGCCCCTCATCCTACTCACTGACCCTAATCACAGATGGGATCCTAAGTCTGGCTACAAATTAGTTCAGCTCTAAACCGACCCATGACCTCGGCCACCCTCTGAGCCATAACCCCAAAGAGAAACTGACCTCCTCCACCAGCAGAGATGGTGAGTATGAGGACCAGATCTCCTATATCCTTTTGTAGAAGAATGGTAAGGGCTACAGACACAGGAATTGTCTGAGGCTAGATTCGAACCCAGGTCTACCCCTCTGGCTCTCACTGTGCTACTTAGTGGCCCTTGATCCTCTTTATTCTTTCTTCTTCCTCCTCACCTCCAAAAATAAAGTTTCAAGACTCCTATCTTTGCTTGACAAGTTCAAAAACATGACTAAACTTGGTATTCCAATTTCCCTCTGACCCCTAGCCACCTCCCACTACTGGCCCCCTTCCTTATCCCAGAGCATCTGTCTGATAGGCTGATTCACTCACCTTGAAGAATGAGAATGTTCATGTTGGACAGACCAGATCCTCTACTGGGTGAGAGGAAATATGAGGTGCTTCAAAAGCCATAGTTCAAGACATCCTATGGGAAGTTAGGAAGGAGACAGAAGGGGAATACACTGGAGGTGGGCAGTGTGGAGATCACGGACCATCTATTTCTTTTTCTTTTTTAAACTCTTACCTTCCGTCCTAATAACTCTAAAACAGAAGGGCAAGGACTGTACAAATGAGGTTAAGTGACTTACCCAGGGTCACCTGGCTAGGATGTGTCTGAGACCAAATTTGAACCCAGATCCTCCCCATTCCAGGCCTGGTGCCCTCTGCCCTGAGACACCCAGCTGCCCCCATAGATTTCCAACTAACAGGCTGTTAGTTCTGGTGCTGGGACCCAAAGAGCTGAGTGACTGCACAAGTCTAGACCAGGTCTCTGGAAGGGCAATGGGATACAATGGAAAGACACTATAGTTGGAGTCAGAAGAAATGGGTTTGAATCTTGAGTCTACTTTCCAAATTAAAATACTTCCCCTCCAATGTTGTCTTCTTCTGTTAGGACTTAAGCTCCTTGAGGGAAAGGACTTTCTTCATTTCTCTATTTTCTTTCCAATGTTTGGCACATCAGAAGGTGCTAATAAATGATTTTCTATTTACTTATTCTAGCCAAAGTAGTAAACTAGTTTGCTCCTATCCCCAACATACTCCATTCCTTCCTACCTCCACACCTAGGTTCACACCATTCCCTTAACTAGGACAAGCACCTTTCTGATTCCCATTCGGCCTTCAGTGCCCTGAGGGTCAAGGTCCCCCTCTTCCAGCAAGCCTTCCTCTCTCCCCTGAACTCCCTCAGCACTGACACGCTGTACTTTTGACTCAGCACTGGGCACACACAACCGGAGATGGATGATGACCTTTTTCCAGATATGAATATTTTCTTTCCCCTGCTAGTCAGGGAACTCCCAAAGACAGGACCCAGGCTTGAATAGCCCTGGGGACATGCTGCAGGGGGATGGGGGGGGACGGGGGGGGGGGAAGACTCAATGA